>NW_010171915.1:6607-7000 GCF_000695765.1 Mesitornis unicolor | reverse complement strand
TTCCCTACAGCACTCACTAAGTGCTACTTACTGTAAATGCCTTTTTTGTGTTATGGAAAGTATTCTGAGTTTCAATGTGATGCACTTAACATGTCCATGTAAATTTTTAATTTTTGGAACCAGTCACTTCACACTCGCTGACTCTAAGAAAGCTCTAGCACTCACAACCAAAAAACTTTGCTGGAAATCAGCTACAAGACCTAGAAGTCTATTTAAAGATGCAAATGTGTGTGAATAGTTAGTGCAGATGTTTTTCTACACCAACTGTACTTGCTGAGTTTCACCATTTCCATAAAGCACATTAAAACAAGTGTGTGAACACTCCGAGATGAAAGCACCAAGCACTCCTGAGACTTCCAGTGGAAAGTAGAGCTGCCTGACTTTTCTCCAAGC
>NW_010171915.1:0-5000 GCF_000695765.1 Mesitornis unicolor | reverse complement strand
ATATCATATAGTTTACTTGTAATGGCCGTTTCAGGTTTTAGTGCCGGACACATTTTATATTATTACCACCACTAATTGTCTGCAGGGCTACCTTGAAAATGAGATAAGGAATCTTAGGGGAATATGCAGGTGTGAATAAATAGTAAATGAAGAGGTTGGATATTGCTGAAATAAAACAATACCGTGCTGTGTGCTGAACATATCTAAATAACGAGAAGACCAAAGGATAGTGTTTGAGCATTAACATGACTTCAGTGATGGCCTAGCGTGTCACTGAAACAAATGACAGTTTTGAAGTTTTTAACAGAAATAGCAAACAGTGCTAACCTTTAAAGTAACTTTAAATAAAATACACATTATTACATAATATCCTCTGTTTACTTTCAATAGAAATGTACGTAATTTTGGAAAAGCTGCAACTTTAATATAACCACCACATATTTTTCACATCAGTGACCCCACATTAAACTCACTCATTTGTCTCATAACTTATTAAATGGCTTGAAAACTAATACTCTGTAATGGGCATTCAAAAGAGAAATGTGAACTTTAAAAATTATTTATAATTTACAGATGTTTTTAAAATCTATCAATATTTCAAAACTGCTTTGGGAGCACCAATTAAATGCATTAACAGTTAGATTACTGGGGGAGAAACAGACAGGGCCTCCTGACCGACAGATCTGAGACAGCTGGTAGGAAGCTTTCCCCATTTTAAATTTCATACATAGAAGAAAGGTAGCTCCTAGAAACAACAAATAAGGCACATCAGTATCTCGCAGAAAAAACCTGCTTGCTTTTAGAAAATGCCTTTAATGCCTACAGAAGTAGTTAACATTCCTGTATTGCTCTCCTAAGGTAACCTAAGCCTCCAATTCCATTATGTCTTCTTCACAAGACATATTACTATTACATATGTAGAGAAGAGCATAAATGTTTTCCTTGATTGTTGCTTAAAGTTCATTTGAACAGACGGCGCCCAATGAATTCCACCTTCTACAGCCAAATTAAAGAAAATGTAAGCAGTTCACATTCTGCTCCACCTTTCAAATCATACACAAAACCCAATTTGCATCTGGAAGAAAACAGAGCTACCCTCCGCTTGTTTGAGGAAGCCAGTATTTTGTGCCTCTCTAGGCAAAGAGAAAGAATAAGTAATTTTCCACAGTCCTGTACATATAACTAATGACAGTCACCATCCTCAAAGCTTATTATACTGCTTTACATAATTGGGAATCGCGTGTCACACAATTAATTTACAGGGCTTGTTTAGTTGTGACTATACAAGCACTAAGCGATTCAAATTAGCTCATTTGTCCACTGCTTAAATGTGACAAACGCATTTACACCGTATTTCTTCCGCTGTTAACTTGATGTTTCTTTGAGTAGCTGTTTTTGTTTGTTTGTATGGTATGAGTCAGAGACCACCAGGCTTGCTCCATCTGAAGCTGGGGTCAGAAAAAATCACCCTGAGAATAATTACATTTAGAATCAAGCTAATGGGAGAGAAAAAAACCCCACTGAAATACTCCAGCAAACTTGTACATAATAACAATCTCCTAAGAACCTGTATATTAACAACCTCATGTACTAAAAGAAGTGATTCAGTCAATCAGGTCTTTGCTAGAAAATAATCATTATAATTTGTTGTGCTGATAACAGTATTTGTAGTGCTTATTAAGAGCAGCAAATGACTAGGGGACAACAGTTCAGGTTCCTCACTGGACTGCAATACTTCCCTCTGCATTCTGCTTTCGCTGGGTCGTGCTCTCCCCCGGCAGCACCATGAATAGGACCAGAAAGTCTCTCCCTCCAATTTCCCCCCACGCTGCAGCTCCTGTTGAAAGCCGCTGCGGTGCACAGAAGCCTTAGAGGCAGCAGCCCCTCTAACACAGTCCCAGTCACAAAGGTGGCCTACAGGTATTTAAATGAGATGACTGCTGCTTTCTTTCGCAGGTCACAATATTAAGGAGTACGTTTGAAGTCAGAGAAGTGTCATTCCTTCTCTTTCCTTCCCAAAATCAAACAGTCCAGACACTCAGACCCTGAGAGCTGAAGGAGACCCTGCTTCACAGCTGCCTTCCAAGTCTCCATTCCCACACAGCCCCAAGACCCCGCGGGGAGGGCAGGCTGTCAAAACCTCCCTAGCTGGAGGCTCAGACAAAAGATGGAGCCCCTGGGCAGGATTTGCAGGCAGAAGCCCCTGAGACGTCAAGCACCACCTTGGGTCCTTACTTGAGTATCGCCCTTCTTTCAGTTAATCTAGAGTTTAATCATGAAGGTCCGCAGGGATTGCTGCGGGTGTACCTCACGCTTGGCCTCCTTCCCTCTTTTCTTTATCACATATGCCTGTCCCTCCCACCTGTGCCCACATTTCAACCACCCCAATTCATTGCTTCATTGCCTCTAGACAAGAACAGCCATGGCAAGACACACTTTGGAGGGGGCTAAACTAGGACAAAAGGAAGAAGGAAGGCAATGTGTGGAGAACAACAAAAAAAAGGAATATAAGGTAGGGAGAAAGAAGGAGGTAAATAATTGCATCTGAAAGAAACCCAGGCAAAGATATCGCAAAACCTTTTATAGGAAATGGAAAGTAAAAGGAAATTAAGATCAAATGAAAGCAATGCAGGCAGTTAATGCTTTCAAAAACATATCACTGTTATTTTACGGTGTGCTAGAATTTAATACAGTAAATAAACACAGAGCTGCTTATTTCTTAGAACGACAAAGATGTGGTGGCGGTCTTATTTACACAGCTGAAAACTCCTGGACCTAGATCTGCAAAGGGACTTGGGTGTCTCCAGGAGCCCAAGAAGCACAGAAAGCAGGATTCATGGGGCCCTGGGGGGCACCAGGAAAAGGTCTGCAACCTCGCAGCTTGGGCACTAAACTGGGAGAGGGGAGTACTGGGCTCTTTAAACATTAAAGAGGCACTGGATAAAAACAAAAATAAACCTAAGCACAAGTTCCAGACTGTAAGAACCCCTGGACTAAATGAGTGGCCTTCTCAGTGGGTTAACAGCTCCTTCTCAAAGGTGCTCCTACCAGCCCTATGAATAGGGTACTCTTTGCTCCAGCAAGCCCACCTTCCACGGGAAGAGACGTCTGCACAACTGAAGACCCTCTGCTCAGAGGCAGGAAATGGGGCTTTGAATCCTCTCAGGATGCTGAGGGAACTGAATCAAGGTCTCGTGCCTTTCAGTACTCTACCTACCTGGCCCCTATGCAGGAAAGACAGGAACACAGCACTTACTGCTGAAAGTGCTCACCAGGTCCTGGGCTTAGTACAACGCTCTCTGTGCAGCAGGCTGATCAAAGGCAATAGGTACCCAGATGCTCACACCAGGGTGGCTTACACAGACTGCCAAACCACAGATACCAGAGAAACTTTTCATGAAAAAAAGGGATGCCAACCAAATTGGAGTGAACCTACAGAGGTAGGTTTTGGACAGTCATTTCTATTTAGCTTCTTATAGCCCATCCACATCCCATTTTAGGTTCCCTGTTTTGAGATCTGGCTGTTAAAGCAGATGTGCTGCACAGCTGTTAAAAGTGATGTCCCCAAGCAAAGATAACCTTGTTTTTAAACTAAGTCAGTGTTCAGAATGGCAGACAAATGCTTACACCCACGCTAGGGCAGCACATCTCAGGGACATTTTCACTGCGGTCAAAATGCCACTCAAGACAATACAGCGCTTTCTCCCTGACCCTCATTTTCCCCAGGTTACTTGAATGGGTACACACGTGGATGTCTATGGCATGGGACAGGCACAGGTTATGAGCTGTGTGTGGCTTCCCCTAACTTACAGGCAGTCTAGCGTGTAAGGGGGAATCTAATAAATTTCCCAGTTCTGAATGGTCAGCAGACAAAATCTTACTGTGAAACTGTTACATGTAAACCGTCACCTACTGTCTTCCTTATCTTGCAGAACATCACTCCCTCTATACGGAATTTTGCACAGTAAGAGTTGCATTTAAAATATATATGCTTCATTCAGTCCTTTCACGTTAATACAGGTTTATTTGGGCAATTTAACTGTAAAAAAGATGCAGAAATTCTTTGCAAAAGGCAGCATTTTCCTTCTGTTCTGTCTAATTTCCATTCACCAAAGCCTGCTGAAACTCATGATTAACTGTCTGAAACAGAGGCCTCTCCAGAAATAAAGAGATCTCTGCTTTGTTAAAGCCTGCATCTAAAACAACCCTTTGTACCTTCCTCAGTGTAGAATGGAAGCCTGGTGTGAAATACAGTAAATTAAGCCTTCTGCTGTCAGAGCTGGAAATAAGAGTAGAGCAGAATAGCGGCTGGATTTGAAATTATTTTTTTTTTTATTGGCTTCATTTACATCCTGTCTAAGGTCTTCTGAGCAGCTCAAGGTGTCTTATCTCTGGCTACCAGGGGGTATTTTGCAGTCAAAGCAGTTAACGTAGTTTCTCTTTTTTAAGGCCATCTTATCTTATCAGACAGATCTCTTCAGGCTGAGGAGAACCCATACTTATCAGTAGCTGTACATTGTATTGACAGCTCAGTGCTGCTAGGGACAAATGAAAGCTTAGGGTAGAGAAAGATCAGTTAACCTGTTCCACTCTCAGTTTAGACTAATCTTTGGTTTGTCTAACTTCAGGAAACGCTGTGTGTCTTTTCTCTGTTTACCTGGAAAACAGGCACACAATCACATCATCAGCTGCTAAATCTGGTGCACAGGTAACACCACTGTAATAATTCTCAGGGCAGCCTGCCCATTGACTTGTAAGGGTGAGCAGTGCCCTGTTGACCTCCAGCAACTCTTGCTCCAGGTGACCTCAGGCGTGACAGATTGTTCTGGGAGCATCCAAGAGTTGCTGGGATTGCACAATGAAGCAAAAACCGAGGACTGTGCAGGCTCACAAGTTGTAAACCAGCCTTCCCCCAGAGCAAGGGGAACACTGAGGGCCTGAAAAGGAAAGAAATCCCACATGTGAAGAAATCCTTTTATGAGGATATAACGAGGTGGATG
>NW_010171914.1:1952-2595 GCF_000695765.1 Mesitornis unicolor | reverse complement strand
TGGTGGTGTGGCAGAGCAGTGAGGCTGAGATGCCTGGATCCGGCCATGGGGCTGGAGGCAAGACCTTGGGCTTGGCTTCCCCTTCCCTGGGACAAGACCTGTGAAAGCCCACGCATTTCCTCCAAAATGCCCGCCTGGGCTGTGTCCAGGGGGGTCCAGTGGTTTCATCCCCACCACCTCCATCCCCGCCAGCTCCCAGCACTGGGCAGGCAGCAAATTCCCCAGTGTGCCCACAGCCCCTCGGGATCGTGTCCTGCCCCGATTTCTGGCTCTCCCAGCTCTGTATTCACAGCATTTGTCCTCCCATGGCACCAGCATCGCCCAGTGGTGCCGGACTGGAAGGCGCTGGGGCGATTCCCGTCCTTACTGGGAGCAAAGCGGTGCCAAGGAAGGCCAACCCCGTGCCGGCTCAGACCCCATTTCCTGCCTGTTTCGTGCCAAATCCCGGCTATGGCGTTGGGTGGGGGACCCGGGGCCAGGGTCTGGTGGCGGGGACCGCGCCAGGGCGGGGATGCGGGGCCGCGGTTTGGGACTGGCACGTCGCCTGCTTAATTTGAGCAGAGGTTGCACGTCCTCGCCCCAGAGCTGAATTCGGGCTCTGTTCCTCAGTTCCTGGTTATTTGAACTCGGCTTTCCCCGACCG
>NW_010171914.1:0-1909 GCF_000695765.1 Mesitornis unicolor | reverse complement strand
GGCTCGGAGATGAGGAGTGCTGCTCCTTGCAGCAGCCGGGCATTAATCATGGTTTCTCTTCAGATTCCTCCCTGCTTACTCCGTACCGCTGAGCGCTGGCATTCAGGCTTTTTTTTGGGGTGGTTCAAGTCTCGAAATCTTCAGTTCTGCTACGTTGTGGGGTGAAATGTGCCCTCCTGTGGGGCCGTGCCTGGAGTGTGGAGGCTCTGCTCGATGCCCCCCACTCACTGGGTGACTGGAGGCACTGGGTGAACTGAGGGGGGAGTTTTTTAACCACCACCACCCCCCCCAACGCGTCCGGGCAGGATAGTGGTGAGGAAGGCGCTTTGCAATCCTCCGGTGAGGATTTTTGTGCTCCGTAAGCAGAAATCCCGCCTGACGGCCGCCCCCGGGGCTGCGTGGCAGGGCCTGCGCCCCACCGTCCCCAAGCCTTCACCCGCATCCCCACGTCCTCCGTCCCTGTTTCCCAGCGCTGCTCAGCAAATCAAGTTTCTTAACGCCATTTATTTTTTATTTTTTTAATTCTTTCTTTCTGAACTCTGAACTTGAAAGACAGGAAAAGCCTGTGCTCGGGGCTGCTGCCGCAATCCTGCCTTGCAAGCGCGAACCCTGGCACCGGCTCGGGGCACGCGGCACGATGCTGTGCTGGGGTCCGGCCGGTGGCATAGGCGTTTTTGGAGGGGCAAATCCCCATCCGCATGGAAGGCTGCGACCTCCCCATCACCGCGGTTTTAACCTTGGCGTGTGTCACGTGCAGGCAGCTCTGGCACCCGTCTCTCGCACCGTGGGGGGACGTGTTGTGTCCTAAATCTCCCTGGGGCTGGCGGTGGTGCCTGGGTGCTGTTATTGGCAGCGTTGGATGCCAAGGGACCACCACCAGGAGTTATTTAGGGCTTGGGGACCCTGGGGGTTTGATGTTGCACATCTGGCAGGGGGGGACATTTGGTGACACCCTCAGTTTTGGGTGGGTGCTGTGTGACCGGATACCGGGGGTGCTCGGAGCCGGGGCCTCTCCTGGGTTCATGCAGGGCCACTCGCTGGGAAAAAACACAGAGTAAGGGAGGGGGGGAGTGTGCTGGGAAGCCACCGAGCCCCAGGGATGGCTTTTTATTCTCATTAAAGGGGGGAAAAAAGCAAGATTAGGTTTCAAGTCGGTGCCGTCCCATTAATAAACCAAGTTTGTCTTCAGCAGGCGGCAAGACCTGATTTAACGAGGGCTGGAGATAGATGACCTATTTTAAGCTCTCAAGTTGGAAAATATCGACCTGGCTGCCTCCAGGCTGCGCGCGCCAGGGCCGGCTACGACAGCCAGGCCCTGCCGTGGCCGTGCTCCCAAAAACCCGCCTGGCTTTCCAGGAGCCGGCCCGGTGCAGGGTGCCCCGGGTTGCAAACCGGGGTGGCTGCTTTAAAGCCACCAATGAGCTCCTGGCCACGTCCCAAACGTCTCTGGGAGCACCCGAAGCGGTTGACTCCTTTTTCCACGCCTGCTTCTCCCCAGGATTTCATTAAGTCTTCCCTAATTGCCTTCATCAGGCCGCGGTGTGCACACCTCTGCCGACGTGGTCGTGTGGCGCAAGACCCGAAATCGGCCACGTCCCTGAGGTGGTTCAGTCCCCACTGTGCATTTTGGTCCCCAGCCCTGGGAGGATGCTGGGACGAGGGGTTCAGTCCCGCTCTGAGCCATACTGGGATAACTGGGAGCTGGATCCCACCCATCGGCTGCTGTGCACCCCAGGGTGCATGCGTGGGGGTGCCCGTCCCTCCGCCCCCCCTCGGCCACCCCGATGGCAACAGTGGGTCCCTTGATGGGGCCAAGCGCGTGGGGCAGCCCCGGGGCGGGGGGGACAGGGCCCGGTGGCTCTGGGGACAATCGTGCCATTGTAACACATAGTGGGCTCTTTTTCTGCTG
>NW_010171913.1:759-2178 GCF_000695765.1 Mesitornis unicolor | reverse complement strand
CACTGTCCATCCCCAGTCCTGCCCTCCTGAGGGACTAGGATGGGCCAGAGCCCTCGCTCAAACCCTGGCCTTGCTGGGGACACCAGCCCCCTGCAGCTGCTCTTTAGGGACTGGGAGCCCCACACACCCCCAGCCTCTCCTCGGGGCCAGGCCAATTTATCCTGTCCCAGAAGCAGCCACCACACACCCGTCCCAGTCCTCAGAAAGATCTGCCCTGATCCTTTGCTTTTTGGGAGAGGAGGGAGAGACAGCGCCCCTGGACCCCCTACTGAGGGCAGAGCAAGGGTGCTGGAGCCCACAGCGGGGGTCCTGGGCAGGCAGAGCACAGGTACCCAGGGCCAGCAGGGGCCAGGTCCCCCCTCTCTGGGGACCTGGCAGGTTCCCTGGGACACGGTGCTGAGGTCTGAGGGTCCAGAGCAGGGTCTCCCTCCAAGCAGCCCTCGGGTGCCTCTTCCCGGCTTGGGGGAGCATCTCGCCTCAGTGGTGCTGGGTCCCTGCAGGGTGGGCTCTGCCCCCACACCTGGGCACTGGGGCCTGGACTCTCACCATGCTGTGGTGGGGGGACAACCCGGGGAGGTCCCAACTGCCCACGCTCCTGGGAGGATGCTCAGCCCTGGCTCTGCTCGCCCTGCCCTGCGGTCCCGTTTCCAGACTGCCAGGAGACACCGGTCACCAGCGCCACAGGGTGTCCCCAAGGGTGCCAACCCTGGGCAGTGCCTGGGTGACATGCGAGGTCAGGGGGCTGCCTCCTCACACCTTTCTGGGTCCCAGTGCAGGCGTGCAGGGCCAGGGTCCCCATGGCCAACACCCCCACCCCTCCAGAGCCAGTAGTCAGCAATGTGTGTTTGAGTCGTGGCTCTGCCGAGCAGCCCAGCTCAGCTTCCAGTGTCGCTTTGGGCCACCCGTGTCGCCAGTCCTGGTTAGAGTAGTGTCCCCTCCCAACCCTGCCGCGCTGCGCAAGCTGCTTCCCACTACCGGAGTCAGGAACTGTGGCTGTAGTTGTGCTCTGGGGCTTGGCTGCCGCCCAGCGGGACCTGCTGGACCCCCGGCGCAGCGGGCAGGGGTCTTGTTCACATGGTTCTTCTTGAAGTGAGGTCTTCAGTTTTCCCCCCTTGAGTTTTGGGACATTGGGACCGCTCTGGGCTGCTCAGGGAGCCCAGGCCAGGGCGTAGCAGCCCGATGGGGTCCCGTTAGTGAGTCCGTCGGAGGGGATGTCCAGCACTGCCTTTTTTTCACAGACTTCAACTCCTGTTCCCCGCCCGCCCCCGCGTCCCACTCCATCCCCATGGTCGGTGTCTCCCCACAGCCCCTCGGGAAGGGGCCTGCAGCCGGGAGGCGCAGTCAGGTGTTCCCAGGCTGTGTTTACACTGCGTGATGTAGATGTTTTAGCGGTCATCCTAGGTGTCCCCCGCAGAGCAC
>NW_010171913.1:0-584 GCF_000695765.1 Mesitornis unicolor | reverse complement strand
CAGGGCCGGGTGCCGGCCATGCCCGTGTCTCTGTGGCCTGCGTGGGCACGAGTCTAGCCACCAAAGACCATGATCCTTCACTCTTGCACTCATGGCAGTCGATGTACAGAGCTTGTAGTTTTCATATCGCAGAGAATTTAAAAGCGTTTTTTTATTTTTGGTCGTTGTACATAATGGATTTAAATAATAAAGAGAGATTCTGAGCTGGTCTAGGGGAGCCTCCTTCGGCACTGCCCGCTGGGACCCCCAGCACCCCCCCACGGAGATGGGACGGGGCAGGGGGACACCGCGGTCCCCATCTGCCTAAAAGCTGGATCCCATCCTGGCCCTCGGAGCCGGGAGCAGCCCAGGCATCCTTGAGTGCCCAGCCAGGGGCCCCTCCCCGACCCCACAGACCCCCAGGCAGATTAATGTTTAATCTGTGGTTATTTTCCCTTTCCCTTTATTAACTGAGGGGGAGGTTTGATACGGCCTGATTGCAGAGCAGACTCTTGGCATTAACTTGATTAAATGAAAGTCATGCAGTGCAGGATAGGCTGGGGTGCCTGAGCTGCAGCAGCCAGGGCATTGGTGGGTCTGGGGGC
>NW_010171912.1:0-1123 GCF_000695765.1 Mesitornis unicolor | reverse complement strand
AGCTCTGCTTCCCCCCAATACCACCCCAACTCACCCCAGCACTCATGCAACTCTCCAGCAATCCTCACACACCCCAGAGCCCCCAAGGTGTCCCCCACCACCCATAACTGCTCCAAACACCATCTTGCAAGACTCCCCCAGACGCCGCTGAGCCCCCCATAGCCCCCCCCACAGGCCCTCCCCAAAATAGCCCCACCGAGCCGCGCACTGTACTCCCGGTGCAGGGGCTGCAGGCTGCCCTTGGTGCTCTCCACGAAGTACTGCACAACCTCGGCCAGCGAGGAGCAGTGATGCTGGGGAGGAACACAGTGTCATTTGGGGACCCTCCCATGGGTCTCCTCTGTAGTCCCCCCATTTCCTGCCCACAGTCCCACAATTCCTGGGGGTGTCCCAACTCCTTGGGTCCCAGCCCTTTGGGGTCTCCCAGACCCTTAGGAGTTCCAGTCCTTTGTGACACAGCCCTTTGGGAGTCCTGTCCTTTTGGGGTCCCACTCCCTTAGGGGTCCCAGTTCCTTAGGGGTCCCAGATCCCAGGGATCCTAGCCTTGGGAGGCAGGTAGATCCCTGGGGGTCCCAGCCCTTGGGGATCCCTGTCCCTTGAATCCCAGCCTGGGAGTCCCAGCCCCTGTTGAACCCACCCCAGGGGCTCAGGTAGGTGACCCAGGGGTGTGTAACTGTCCCCAGGGCCAGCCCCACTCTGTCCCATGTCACTCACTGGTGTGTCCATGTCGATGATGTAGTCCTGGTCCACACAGTTCACCTTGTAGTGCTTCAGCAGCACCGTGCTGCAGGGGGGGCTGTGTCAACGGGGGCTGCCATCCCTCGCCTGGGGACCCGCACCCCATGGGGACCCACATCCTGGGGACACCCCTCACATGGGGACCCATGTCCTGGGGACACCCCCACCCTGATGCCCCACCCCTTACATGGGGACCCACGTCCTGGGGAAACCCCTCACGTTGGGACCCTCACCCTGTGACCACCCCCTGCATGGGGACCCATGCTGTGGGGACACCCTTTGCACGGACATCCTCTGCACGAACACCTTCACCCTGGGGAGACACGGCTTGCATGGGGACCCGCACCCTAATGTCACCCATCCCTTGTCCCCACGCTCACCCGTT
>NW_010171911.1:0-1138 GCF_000695765.1 Mesitornis unicolor | reverse complement strand
GGCCACCCGGGAGCTGCCGGTCCCGCTCAGCCCCCGCTGCGCCCCCTGCACCTGCACCTCCCTCCGGCTTTTCGGTAGGCAGAAGGTGAAGCCGCTGCTGCACGCATCCGCCTCCCCCTGCAGCTTCAGGGGAAGGTGCCCGCTCCTCAGCGGGGTTCACCAGCGCTAAGGGGGGAACTGCAGCAGCACTGGCTGAAGGGGACATCGGGTGCCAGGGGCTGCTCAGCTCGTCACTGCAGGATGGGAACAGTGAGTCCTTTTTGGCCAGGGTCTGTCTCCAAGTGCTAGCTGAGGTTGGTCTTGGGTCTCACCTTGAAGCAGGATCACAGACAGGATTACATCCTGTGCTGCGATTTCCTCAAGAAAACTTTACACCCCAAACACCATGAGAGTGGTAATTTAGATAATTTAAACACAACAGACAAAATGGGTGAAGGTAGGGAATAATCACAGCTTTAAATACATTTATTAGTCACGCATCAGCAGAACAAGTTCTGTGCAGCATCACCGTAGCAAAATCCACCACAGGCCCCTCTGTTAGAGCGCTGCTTTGTAATGAACTGTGACCTGCACATCAGCCCCGCTACGTTTATTTCTCACAAATAGGGCTGGTCTTTTGAAATTTCCCACTTCTTAAGCGGTGGTCCTGGTGTCACTGGCTTTTTCTCAGCTGTTGTCACTGCAGAGCCTGAACTGGGGTAGAGGAAGGAAAAGGGAGAAGAGGCTTTAGTAACACTATGAAAGCCAGACTCAGGTTTAATTATGAGTATGGGTCTTATTAGTGCTAAAGGGGTTCATTAAGATTGTTAAGTCAACTTCCAGCTGGATTCAAGAGTGGATACAGACACAAAGCAGCAGCTTAGCATCCCTCCACCAACCTGAGGAATCCAGGACAAGCTCTGCATTTCTGGCATAAATCAAACAAGGCTTAAACCCGCTCAGCGGCAGCAGGGACAGCCCAAGTCAGACCTACCTGCTCGCCTCAGCCCCCGCTGCCAGCGTCTTCTGCGCCGTCACCACCACGATGGGTGGCAGAGCCTCTCGCCGTCCGTCCCGGCTGCAGTAATAATTACCGGCGACCTTGTGACTAGGACCTACTGGGAGCCGAGGCGGCGGCTGCGTCCTGGACAGAGAACGG
>NW_010171910.1:700-933 GCF_000695765.1 Mesitornis unicolor | reverse complement strand
AAAGTTGGGGGTCAAGGATCAAGGTCTGGGGTCAGAGGTCAAAGGTCAAGCTCAGGGGTCAAGGTCGAGTCAAGGTCAGGGGTCAACGCCGGGGATCAGAGGGGTCAAGGGTCAAGGTCAGGGGTAAAGGGTCAGGAATCAAAGGTCAAGGGTCAAGGTCAACAAAGTCAGGGGTCAAGGATCAAAATCAGGGGTCAAAGGTCGGGGTCAAAGATTAAAGGGGCCAAAGGTCA
>NW_010171910.1:0-639 GCF_000695765.1 Mesitornis unicolor | reverse complement strand
TCAGGGGTCAAAGGTCAAAGTCGGGTCAACATCAGAGGTCAAGGGTCAAGGTTGGAGATCAAAGGTCGGGGTCAAAGGGTCAAGGATCAAGATTGGGGTCAAGGTCAAAGGGTCAAGGTCTGGGGTCAGGGTCAGAGGGGTCAAGGATCAAGGTCAGGGGTCAAAGGGGGGGCGGCCAAGGGACAGGGGTCAAGGTCAGGGGTCAAGGGTCAAAGGTCAAGGTCAGGGATCAAAGGGGGTCAAGGATCAAGGTCAGAGGTCAAAGGTCAAGGTCGGGGTCACAAGGATCCAGGTCAAGGGTCAAGGATCAAAGGGGTCAATGGTCAAGGTCAGAGCTCAGGGGTCAAAGTTGGGGGTCAAGGATCAAGGTCTGGGGGTCAAGGGTCAGGAATCAAAGGTCAGGGGTCAAGGTCAACAAAGTCAGGGGTCAAGGGTCAAGGTTGGAGATCAAAGTTGGGGGTCAAAGGGTCAAGGTCAGGGGTCAAAGTTGGGGGTCAGAGGAGTCAAGGGCCAAAGGGGTCAAGGGGTCAAAGGTCAGGGGTCATGGGGCCGTGGTCCAGCTCAGGGCCCGCTCTCACCGGTCACCACCGCCCGCAGGCTGCGGTTGTAGCCCAGCACCTCGCACTCGTCCCCCCTGCG
>NW_010171909.1:48771-49013 GCF_000695765.1 Mesitornis unicolor | reverse complement strand
GGGCAGCGGCGGAGCCAATCAGTCACGCTTCTCCCCGCACCGCCCTGCCCCGCCAGGCGTGCGGGTGTGACGCGCCAGGAAGCAGCGAATAAGAGGACGCTTTGCGGCCCATGTGCCTTTTTTCGGGCGTTTGATTGGTCGTTCAGGTGCGCCGCGTCCGGGGCTGTGAAAAGGGCGCGAAATGCGATTGCTCTGGGCGGCTTCTGAGAGGCGGCTGGGAGGGTCTGTGCTGGGTTGGGCGC
>NW_010171909.1:44540-48617 GCF_000695765.1 Mesitornis unicolor | reverse complement strand
GGTCTGTTCCTGCTCCCGAGCTGCCGCCGCATAAAGGCTAAGCGGCTTCTCTTTACTGTCGGGATTGGCGGTACGTACTGCGGGGCCTTGCCTGTTCTGGTTTGTGTGTGGGTCCCGGCGTCCTTCACCTGAGCACGCCTGCTCTCCCCGTTACATCCTTTTACTCCTAGGAAGCTCTTTTTTTCCCCCGTTGCTACGCTTCTGTGTGCCCTTGCAGAGTTTGTGCAGAATGTAAACCCTTTCAGTTTTCCCCCTTGGCTACCAGAGACTCGACAGGTTTTAACTGGAAATGCTCAGCGTAAGAACTTTGCTGATGCTGTGAAGCCTCACTCAAGAAATGGTAGCTGAGTATTCGGTGCTGTTCAGCATATTATAGAAAAGTCATATAGGAGAAAACATGGTTACAGGATGCAACAGGTCAGAAAAAACTGTTTCTTTTTTTTGTAGAGTGTTTCTGGATGTGAAGGATGGACTTCTCAGTGATTCCTGTTGGAGATGTACAAAATGTGCTTTCAGCTATGCAGAAGAACTTGGAGTGCCCGATATGGTATGGTGGGAGAATAATGTGAGCTCTATGTTAGTATAATTAATGAGTCTTGTTTTCCTCCCTCTCTTTTACTTTCTTTTCAAACGCTTTGTCAGACATATGGTTTATTAGAAATAAAAAATAATTGTATTGTAAGGCTAAATGTATTGATGCTTTGTAAGGCTCACATGAGAACTGCAAGATAGAACCTGTGTTTTGCTCTTTTATGTTCTAGTAAGTATTAGTTTTCTATTACAACCTAAACGTGTCAGCCCTCTATCCAGTCAGGAAAAAAATGTATCTGATTGGGGTAGATAAACATTTTTACATCCTGCTAGGTTGTAGACAGAACACAATCACGGGGAGGCATATACAATCTATGAAGCTTGTGAAATCTTTCTTCTGTAACTAGGGTTTGTAACACAATGTATGCCTAAATTAGAGCAGTATTTTAAAAGTATTTTTGTTTTAGCATGTATTCAAGGTAGACTATATTTTAAAGTGAGCTGAACAAGTGGATTTGTTAGAGCTTTCCTGAAAGCTCTACTATGAAGTTAAATGTTAATTTTCACATTGGGTAGACAAGAACTTAGCAAAACTGCACTGTCCTTTACTCAGCATTAAAAACTAAGACAGTGTTCTAACACCATGTTTCCTGCCCTGCTGAAGTGGTGTGTCCAGAAAATGCCTCTCTTTTTGTCAGAGGCAAAGTCTGTGCAGTGTTACCAAACATGTATATCACATAATGATTATTTGTTACTGTATGTGGTTCTCACAAAGTGAGTGTATTTCTGCATCTTGTTTTGTTGTTCCTATTTTATATGTAATTTCTGTGTCCTTGTTTTCTTTCATTTTTCTTTTGGTAGCTTGGATGTGGTAGAAGAGCCAGTGTCAACAAAATGTGATCACATATTCTGCAGGTAGGTTTGCAAACTTGTAATTGTGATGCTCAGTCAATCTGTTCTTATTCTCCATGTACGCTGCTTTAGTGCTAATGTAGTATACTGTGTTTTGCTGGCTAACTTAGTGTGTAGCTATTTTGGGGGGAAATTCAATTCTGAATAAGAAATAGCTGCAGTTTCATAATGTGTCAAAGGGGATTGATTAATTTTTTTATTTAACACTAGAACAATAATACTGGTATTCAACTTGATAATGAGGGATTTCCACTAAGTGGTGCAGGCCAAGGCTCAGTTTCAAAGACAATAAAATCTTCCCTTTTGTTATTATTGTGATTATTCTTTTTTCCTAGGTTCTGTATGTTCAAACTCCTCAGCGAAAAGAAAAAAGGTGTGGTCCAGTGCCCTCTGTGTAAGACTGACGTCACCAAGAGGTAATGCATCTTTGCAAGTGGGCTTGAGGAGGAGACGTTTGAACTCTAAGGAAAAGTTAATCATTGTCTTAACATGTCCTAGCAGTGAAATAAACAAGAAAAGGTGGTTACTGAGTAAATTGCCAGCTTCTAAGCAGTAACTCTTCAGCACCTTACCACAGTATAAGCTTTTTTCAAGCTACTGTAGGTGAAGACACCATTCTTAACAAATGCTTGTGCTATCAAGTATGGACTGTATTATTGTTCAGTCGTTACAACGAGTTTCTGTGCTAAACCTATGAAATTTTCACTTTTGCGATGGTTTTAACTGCCATAGTAGTGGTTATTTTGGGATATTGCAATGATGTTTCTTGGCAACAATTTTTCATTATCTTGTCTTCCACTTTGGAGTTTTACTCCTTTGTCATAAAACAATGGATGTGATGTTATTTCAGAAGCCTGAAAGAAAATTCCAGATTTAAGCAACTAATTGAAGGATTCTTGGAAGTTATCCGTGCATTTGAGCTTGATACTGGAGTAAAGTGTAAGTGCTGTAAACATATATCCCCCCACACTTTTTTTTAGTAAGATTTTGACATTTGTACAGTAATTATTTACATTATATCTCATTTACTGTGCAGTACTCAGTATGAGAAGATTTAGCAGAAGTATTTTCTTGGATGGAGAAGCATAATGTTCATTAAGTTCCCGAGGTCTCCATACAATAACCTCTTGAACGGTCTTAAGGGTTTTTATTGTGCATTTGATGACTCCAACCAATCTTATTTTTGGTTCCTGAAATATGTATCAATCTTTAATCCATAATTGTGTGGCAAAGTCCTGCTCTCAATTATGCCCAACCTTGCAGCTTTGTCTTCTTAGCCTTAGAACCTGAAATAGCAAGTGCTGTAACAGTGTATGTTAACTTGTCCCATTCGGATGCTTTCTAGTGCTCGGTGTCTTGTGAAGGGTATTGGCAAATCAGATACATGCTTGTTTCTCTTGGGAAACAAGATATTGTTGTTGGAGGCAGGTGGTGGTAAGTGGGTTTTGTGGGTTTTTTCCTTAGTATATTGCGCTATGAAAATGACTCTTTTCAAATTCTTTTCAACTTGTGCACCCCATTCTAAAATCACCAATATTAGATCCTGTTCTTGCTAGATTATTCATGTAAGTAAAATTGGTTGGGAAAATTTGTTGGCAAGACCAAGTTTAAAATTAATATTTGGAAAGTGCTCATAAAGGGCAATCAGACTTATAATTCAATCAGATTTTTCCGATACTCGTATTTTAGCTGTATATGTACTAGTTGCATAGGGTCTATGCAAGGCTATTTTATTAATATATAATACTTGGTGTCATGCTCAGAGTAAGAAAATATTTTTGCTTTTTTTCCTATTGACATTTTTCAGTTTTAAACAGCCATCACTTTCCTAAAACATCCACAGAAGCCACTGCGGCTGAGTTCCTGTGTAAAGAAAATTCTGTCATCCAAAGTAAAGGCTTCAGAAATAGGAAAAAATATGCTGAAGAAAATGGACAAGAAAACTGCATCTTGGTATTTTTTTCTGCGATTTATTTTTGTGGATAATGTAGTGTTTTATTTGGAATGCGTACGCATGCATATACATAAATGAATGGAATATATTTTGGCTTGCTTGCAGACCACTGTTTGACATGAATATTTTTCTGGAAACAGGCATCTAAATATTTTTGTCTTCCTAACCTACATTAAAAAGTTGTTTGCTTTACATGACCTCAACTTCAAGATACTGTTGTCATAATATATTCTGTTAATGGAACTAGGATTGAAAGCTTTTTCACACTGCTTGTTATCTGAGGCTGTCTAACTATGGGTAGGCTTTTTACTTTTCTAGTAGTAAGACTGAATATGTTGTAAGAATTCTTAACCCAAGTTGGGGTGATTGCTGTGCGTATGAGTTTGTTCATGGTATATTGCTGCTTGTCTCATCTGCTCAACGCTGAATAGAATGTGAAGTAAGATAAAACTGCTAATGATTTGACCTGTTAAATGCATGATAACTGTTTCAATCAACCCTTTCCATTACTGATATCAGTATGATAAATTGCTTGTATTGGATTTTTGTATAGAGGCTGCTGATTTAAATACTTAATTCATATATATCAGCTCCCCCTGCTGTCATTTAAATAATTACTTGTTTTTTGGTCGTAGCCTACCGTTATAAATAGCTATTCCTTTCTATTCTCCTGTCAGCAG
>NW_010171909.1:9126-44509 GCF_000695765.1 Mesitornis unicolor | reverse complement strand
CAGCAGGAAGCTAATGTGGACACACAGCTTACAGATACCAGGATCAAAAGGTGTTCCCTAAGAAACAAAACCCAGAAATGTGACTCTGAAAAAAGGATTTATATAGAGTTTGGTAAGATCTGTTGTAGATCCACAGTAGTTGATCTCATGTATAGTGCCTGCAAAGCAGCAAAAGGTGGTGAAGTTCAGAGTCTTCATAAACACTAATTTCTTTTTAACAGCCAAAATGTGAGCAAAGACACATGATGAACTGTTCTAAGTTGGTGAATCAAAGGTGTTTTTTACATAATCTATTATATTGTAGGAAATAATGCTGCTGTAGTAAACCTTTAAGGCTTGGTGTACAAGATCCAAGCAAAAGAAGCTTACAGATGTGGTAGAAATTGTTATAACTAATGATAACTACTGGTTTTTAAAGAATATAAAGCCTTGTCATCAGTGCTTGAGGCTCTAGTTAATAATCAGAGATAAGAATGAAATGTAAACTAGAAAAGAATATTTCATTTCTGTCTATCTTAACTTTTCAGAACTTCCTTTTTATCTGGTGCTGACTGCTGCAAGAAACAAGATAGATGTTGTGCATAGTTTTTCTTCTTGTTCCTTCAAGAAAGGAATTGCTTCTTTCAACAGATAGTTTTCATTGCCTTTGTTTTGTCCTCATTACTTCTGCCAAGATCAAAGTATCTGAAAAAGATGGTTGAACATATTACTCTGAATTCCAGTTCAAAATTCTAAATACTAGCAGCTGTTTCATTTATAAAGTTAGAAATTAGAAGCTAAATCTTGGCTAATTAACTCTTAGTAGCTCTCTGTTATGAGTCACTGTATTATAAGTTTTATGCTGGAGCCATATAGATATTTATATAAAGAAATCATAATTTGGTAAAATGCTGCACAATTGAACTTGATTTTATCTGACGAAAGTTGAAAGCATCTACCTGTAGAAAGATCTAAGCATGCATGCTACCTTGAAAATAAACACTGAATCTGGCAAAGTCATCTTTGTTTGAATCATTTCAACCAGAGTAACAGCTGATTTGTTTTTAGGCTCTGATTCATCTGAAGAACTTTTTAAACAGGCAAGCAATACTGGGTAAGTCAAGGTGTTTAAGGAATTTTCTAAAGCCAGTAGTTCACCATTCTCATTCCTATGCTTTAGTTTCTTAGCGTAGGACTGATAGAATTCTTCAAGCTGACAAGTGATCTTCAAATTTGAGGGCATCAGGGTAGAATGGGTAGCTGACTGCCATCAGTTTGTCATATAATGTGCTTTAAAGCTGTTTTCTAAATGAAAAGCTCCTTACACAGACATTAGATCTTCAAGAGAAAAACGTACTCTGTTTAGAAAGATAATGTTAAAATTCAGGAATGTGGGAGGGATTCTTTTTTTAAAGAAAAGGCTTGAAACTGAAGGGACCTAGCTATGGTGAGTGTCAGTCATGCGGCCTGACTCCTCCAATAATTGCTTCAGAGAGGAAAAGTTAAGTGTCGTCTTCTATTGTGGTTTGCTCTGTAATGAAAGTATATTTCCCTTCCCAGCAGGCTAGGAGGCAACAAAGCACTCCAGATTTCATTTCAAGAAAAGCTGGAAGAACTTAAGAGTGCCAAGAAAGGGAATGAATATTCTTGTGATACGCAGCCTGACAAGCCAGGTACTGATGAAACGACTCCACCAGATGTCATAGGTGTGTTTGTTGTTTTCATGGCAAAAATGATGAAGCTTGGAAAAAAGGTCACAAGTTAACATTTTTATTTCATATGATTAAATATATATACTTGCAGTCTTGTATATTGTGGTTTTGTTGATGCCTACAGCTAGTGGCAGTATAATGCAAGACTATACCTGTAGACTAGGCACTTAAAATGTGGGTGTTCTGTGCACAGGAGCAGAAGGGAAGAAGGTAACTTGATTGAAGTGCAAAACTTATCCTATTCTACGCCAGCCATATTGCCCTTTATAATACAAGTTGATAGCACTGTCTGATAATTTATGTAAGAAGTTGGATGAGCACGTGTCACATGTAATTTGATCTTCCTTTCTCTAGAGGGAGATGTGTGCAGTGTAATATTCTGGTTTTGAGGGGAAATAAGAACAGTCCTTTTAAAACAAAGTAGCCATTAAGCTTGTTATTGTTCTTGTGTATGTAAAATAGGGCTTAATCATTTCTTATACCTTTAATCTTCAGATGAAAGTAATTTCTCAAAGGAAGGCTTGAGCAAGAAAAGCACCCAGAGCATCACTGAATACGCCAAACCTGGCCAAGTGAATATGACTGAATACCAGAGTTCTCCTTTAAATGTTCTTGCTGTAGACCTGCTCACAGAACAGTGTGACAGAATAGGGAATGCCAGTCCCTTAAGGAATGTGGACACATCTTTCTTTAAGAACACAAAAGAAATGGATGCTGAGCAAACTAAGTGCAATAGTAAAAGCAAAGAGCTTGACTTAAAAGATAGCTCAGAAAGTGGGTTGGATAAAAGCAAGGAAATAAATGTTGTAAAAAGTGTGGAAGCTGTGGAAATGTATGAAGCTGAGAATGATTCTTTCCATGAAAAAGCACTTCCTCTGGAGAAGGTACTTCAGCCAGAGACAGGTCATGGTGCTACGCTGAAGGAAGTCTCTAGGAAGAGACTGAAGCAAAGCATTCAGAAAGTCAATGAATGGTTTTCAAAAAAGAACAAGATTCTGTCTTCCAATTCTTCCCAGGATGATTCTGCTGGAGCAACTGATGTTTCAGATGAAGGAGATACGTGTTTATCAGATAAAGATTCCTGTATTTCAGAAAAGACTGACTCTATGGTAGATTCCATGGAAATTACAGTGGTTGAAGGAAACCAGAGGCGGTCAAAACAAACAGCAGATGACATCAAAGACAAAATATTTGGGAAAACATATAAGAGAGAAAGGAAGTCACATCCTCCTGTTACCTTGAGAGACGTTTTACCTACTACAACAAAAGATGATGTGGCTGCTGCTAAGTGCTTAAATAATTGCAGCAAAGATGGACTAAAACGAAAAAGAAGGACTGCCCGTGTCCTGCAACCTGAGGATTTCATCAAGAAAAAAGATACAGAAGAGGCAGATGGCTGCCCTCACAGTGTTAACTGGTGCCTCGGAGATGCTGAAGATAAAAAATGTGATGAAAGTTCTGCTGTTAATGAGAGTCACCTCTCTGAGAATAGAAAGGATAATACACTAGCAGAAGTTGAGGAAGGAGGAGGAGGCATACGGAAGAAAGCTACAGAAAAGGTAACTGGCAAGCACTGTGATGGGGAGGTAGAACTGAGTAACTGTGATCAGAAAAGCACTAAAAAAAGAAGTTCTGCAGCAAATAGATGCAGGCGTTCTACTAGAACCATGTGTGCTCTACAGTTAGTGGATAGAAACTCTGTTTCCCCTGATCCAGTTGAGCCACAGATTGATAGCTATCCAAGCAGTGAAGAACCAAGGAAAGCTGATTCCAAGCAAAGACAAGTCAGGTGCAGCAGGAGGCTTCAATTACTTTCTGAAGAAATTACAAACGAAACAGGAAAAGGAGTAGAAATTAAGGGACCAAGAAAGTTTGATAGTGATCATGAAGGATCTTTCTCTGGAGTCCAAAGAAATGTGTTGGTTCACGCTTCTGAATGCAAAGACTTGTGTGAGCCCCCAGGTACACTGAGTTACAGGCCACTCACTAATCTGAAGGGTGGTGATCTGGTAGCGAGTGAAATACAGATTAGCCTGAAGAATACATCTGACACTACAGAAGCTGGAAGAAGTCTCTTCAAGCCTACATCTTCATGTCAGCATTCGAACTGTAGTTCCTTTGCACCTGATGCAGGCTCTCAAGAGAGTGAAATACAAGATAGCCCTTTATTCCTACAGCCTCCTTCAATGGCTGCTGTGCAAACTGCTTCTCACCCAGCTCAAGACGGGACTGAATCATGTGCTACCTTTCCCCAGGATGTTGGATGTGATATGCAAAGTGTTCCAGGGGACTTCAAAACTGAAAAGCTGCCTATGGCTAAAAATGTTTTGGAATTGACTAAGGAAGCTGAAGACAGTGAGTTAGACACACAATATCTGCGAAATATAATCAGGCATTCAAAACGCCAATCATTTAGCCTTTATCCTACTCCTGTGAAGGTACATGCAGTAGAAGATCCTGCTTATGAAACTTTAAAGGTACCACGTGCTGATCAGGTAGAAAAGAAGCATAGCAAATATTCAAAACCAGAAAACTTGCAAGAAGAGAAAACAACTGCTGAAAGCTTGAGTAGGGTTTGTGAGGAAGAGAAACTTAAGACCTATGAATCTGCTTGCGTTAGTCCCGTGTCTTGCTTTGTTGACAGCACTGAATGTATATTCTCAGAGGATTATCAAGATGTTTCACAGGTTGCAAATCAAAGGACTCTGACACCAAAAAGAATGGGTACTTCTAGGACTGAAGACAAAAACAGATTGCAAAAAGGAGAGCAGGGAAATGAAAAGACAGTGTCAGCTGACATGGGGATAGAGAGCGAGTTGAGACAGAATCCAATGAAAAGTAGTAGAAGCCAAAGTGATCAGAGTAATACAGATGGGAACATTTTCAAAGGAACAGTTTTAAGCACAGTTGAAGTAAGCTTCAGTTCAGAAAGCAAACAAGCAGGAACAGCCAAAGCTGTTGATGGCAAAGGACCAATACTACATTTTCAGTCCAGATCAATGGTCTGTCCTGCAACTTGTCAGCAAAGGCCTACTGGACTCAGCTGCAAAGTCATTGGGAAAAAAAGCAGCAAAAGGGAAAGAAAACAAGTGAAGGGGAATGAAGAACAAGCAACCCAAACTGCTAGCACAGAGATGCCTGGGTGTTTAGTTACAGACGCTCCAGAAGAACCTCTTAAAGGGAGCAGTGATTTTACAGGTTTGTCTGAAACCCCTAATGGCTTACTGTGCTCTGATGACTCTGAAGAGAACACCAGCTTCTCTGAAACTGATAGGAGAGAGAGATCTGCTGTGTTTGTAAAAAGTGACAGTGCCCAAGCAAAAGAACTACACAAGAGCAACGTTAGTTCTCAGCCAAGATCTCAAGGTATTAAAAGATCTCGAAGAAGAACAGCACAGAAACTGCAATCTTCAGATGAAGAATCTAGTGAGGATGAAGATTTACCGTGTTTTCAGACATTAATATTTGGCAAATCAGTAAGCACTCCTTTGCAGATCGATAAACAAGTGACATCTGTGGTAGAGTCTTCAGTAAGTCCCATCACATTGCCTCACAGTCAGAGTCATGATGATAATATGCAGAGAATGCCTGAAGCTGCCCTAAGTAGTGGGTGCATTTCACCAAGTCAGGAGTCAGAGTGCTCTGTCAACTTATTTTCTTCTCAGTCCAACATGTCTGAAGAATCAATTGATCAAGCACAAGAGCTGAAGAAACCTTTAATACAAGCAAATACATCCAAACAAGTGAGTAATGTAAATGAGAATAAAGAAACTTCCCAAAGTTGTGATGGAGAGTTGAAGAGAAACAAAACTAACTTCAAAGGTGAATGCCAAGAAGACCCGAACACGGGAGCAAACTTGGGTAGGAACCAAGATTTTTATCTCTGCATCTATGTTTGTAATGTAATTGCACCTAAGTTTTTGGTGTTTGCATGGGAACTTTGTTCTGTATGAATGTGGTGCTTTCTCTTTTAAAGGAACGTATCAGCCTTGAACAATCAAACAAAAGCCCTCTGATTTATTTCTTAAAATTTGAGTTCTGCCAGTATTCTTTGTTCAAAGCAAAACTTCATAAAAATTAATGCTCAGACTCAGTCCAGCTTCTGGTGCCCAGTTTGAGTGAAGTGCTGGCTTTCTTACTGCAATGTGATACTTGCATCTGTCAGCAACATCTTGTAAAGCCTACCTAATCTGTTTCCTGGGATGAAATGTTTGCTGAAATTGACTGGAGAATTTTGTAGTGTTTATTTTGACCTCTATGGCTTTCATAAATACTTTTAACTCTTTCATCACTATTGAAACACTCTGAGTTATCTTTACTTTTGTTGGGTTATTGTTTTTGTCTTTAACTCGGCTTTCTCTTCCATGTTCTTCAAGGTGAAGCATCTGGTTATGACAGTGAAACAAGTTATGTAGAAGATTCATGTGGACCATTCTCTCAGGGTGAAATCCTTACTACACAGGTAAGTGAGTGTATGCACTAAATTCTGAAAGTGGTTTGCATGCTAAGTTATAAGCAAGTACATGAAAGCTGTGAGGTCAGCGTAATAGGAAATTGCTTTCATTGTAATTCTTTCTATTGCTAGATTGCTTCCAAGAGCGTAATTGAGGAAGACTCATAGAACTGCTTCAATGCCATTATTTATCCAACTTTGCTTTCCTACATTCTAATAGCCACAACTTGTTATGTGGTATTGATTACAGTGCTTAACTGTGAGAGATGTGAGCTAATTAATCTCCACACTTGAACAATGCTGGAAACCTCAGCTTCCTGTATTTAAAAGCTTCACTGATAGGAATTCAGAATGATTGGTGTTAAGATGGAGACTTGCCTTCTCAGGGTAAAGAGTAAAGCAAATCATTCTGCATTAGAATACTATAGCTATAAGACCAAACAGGTAGTGTCCAGTGAAAGGCATATCTAGCACAGTGTGCTCCTTGCACAATATGTTTTCTCTACTATTAATTTCCTGATTACAGCTTAATGGTCTGACTTTATGTATTGAGTGATTGGTATAGGGATCTTCTGGTTGGTGGCTTTTTCTTTAGGTGTTTTGATTTGGTTTTGGTTTTTTTTTTTCTGTCCTCTAACTTCAGGGTATATCTTATGTCAAATCTCTCACTTCAGCATTAACAGCCCTATGGGTTTTAATGTATATCAGAGAAGACTGAAGTTCACTGATAGAGATTCTAGGATATTCCTAGGTTGGATGGAACAGTGGCAGCATGGATCAGTGGGGAGTCTTGGTTTGTTGTGTGGCAAGGGTTTTCTGTTTGAGAGCTTTTTATTAATTCAGTAGCAAGGAGGTTCCACATGGTGCCAGTGCTGGAGTACAAATATTCAGTGCTGTGGAATCATCTTTATCCTGCATGGTGAAGGTTTTAGGATTTTAGAAGGATCCTTTGAAGCCTTGAGCTCTTCTTACAAGGAGGTGTATATGGCATGTTTTTAGTAGAGAGCATTGTCATTTTTGAGAAAGTAAGGAAAAGTAGGATGAAATACTTTATTCCTTTTGCACAGTCTTTGGGGCTTTCCAATAGTGGTGGAAAGTGCAGAGGCTCAATACTTGATGTTCATTATTAAATTTTAAATTAAGTGGCTAATGAGAACTAATACAGTTGTGGCAAAATAACTTTCAAAGAAGTCTGTTCTTCTTCCCTCCTTTCCCTTGCTGACTGATTAAACTCTGGTGAACAGCAAAATGACTGTGGTTGTTTGGAGGTTTTTTTGGGGTGGGTTTTTTGGTTGGTTGGTTTGGGTTTTTTTTGCTTTTGCCGTTATGTGGTACAGTAGAAGCACTACCATCACCTCTTGAACAGGTGGTAAGAACTTATTAAAATAATTTTGCTGGTTTTAATTTTCAAGTATTTCTTTAAAGAAATTAACCTTACTGTTTAAAACAAAGTTTTCTAACGTTGGCACATTTGTGCATCCTTTGCAGCAGAAGAGTGCTATGCAAAATAACCTAAAAAAACTTCAGCAAGAAATGGCTGTACTTGAAGCAGCGCTGAAGCAGCATGGAAGTCAGGACTGTGAACCTTTACCTAGCCATAGGAAACTGCCACATTCCAATAGTGAAGGAATACTTGGAATGGAACAAATGAGACAAGAAAGAGGTAAATAGCAATTAAAACCTTTCCCAGCTTTCTACAGACAGTTGTGTGACTAGTAATAGTTTTTTCCCTCTACCACAAATTACAGTGTTAATTTAAAACTGATGTGCTAGCAGAACTTTATCTAACTCCAGCTGTTCAGTGAGACATGCATGTCTTATTTATAACTTAGATACTACACTTCAAAAAATTCCTGTTACACATTTATGTCAGATTACATGGTGTAATTGTGTGAGTAGGCCTTGTGGCTTGGCACTGCTAATCCATGTTGCTGTTCTGGCAGTTCCAGTTGTACTCCTGTTTTCTTTCACTGGAATGGGTTAAGGGACTGGGAGAGTGGCTGAACACCCAAAAGGACTTGGCCTCTGGTGCTGTGGTAGAAATTGTACCTTAGCATGTCAGAAAGTAGTTTAACACTAAGAGACTGGTACAATCCATGCTTAGTTAACAAACCTCATTGGATTGCATAGCATTCAACCTTACTGCAGTTTGAGAATATTATTTCATAAGGAGGGCTTTGAAATGTGATATTTCTAAGCCCAGTAGGCCAAATCTGTAAGATAACTATAAATAGACTGCTTGAAGGTGAAGTCAGTAAATAAAGGGTTAGTTTCCTTCAGAGGGGAAAGCTACCTAAAATAATTTCATTAACAGTACACATTTTTATTATGCTAGGATATGGATTTCTAACTCAAAAATTTAAACTGGTGAGTTACTGATGGTTTGATAACAGTTACAGGCATCTTCAGCTAGCAAATAAATGCCTCTCTTCTGCTTGTGAACAGATACAGTAACATGTTGAGGGTGTTCCTGAACAAACTGCACTAAGTAGTGTAAAATTGCCTTTGACCTATCTTATATCCTGCTTTTTCCACCTAGAACATAGCTGATAGCTTAGTTTTGTAGATTATTTGATATGTGAAATAAACTGTAATTTAGCTATGCTTCAAATGGCTTAGAATTTTATGTACATTTCTGTTTTGGGATGCTTTCCTCTCTAAAGTGTATCTTGATTGAGATTTTAGAGAATGCTTGACTTTTACCTGAAGAAACAATGAAGAACAGTTGCTTTTATTTTGCCTGTTTAAGAATTATTTTTCTTTTTTAAAGGGGCAGAGTCAACCTCAGAAGGAAACTCTGAAATTCGTCAATGCAGCGGTTCAAAGGGATTTTCAGCCAATGATTTCCATTTTATGCCAGATGATTCTCTCAACAGTAAATTCAAAGAGTCAGAAAAAAGGTACATGTTTTCTACTTCTGTTCGATTTTTTTTTTTTACTTTATTTTTTAAAAATGAGGAAAAGAAAAAAAAATCTTGAAATGAACACCTTTCAGCTTTTGAGCAACTGCAGTGGCTTAGCGGTTACTGCATGGTTGTGATACTTAATAGTAAAAATGGTATTAAAAGCAATTTCTCTCTCTCAAGGTGCCCAGAATTGTTGCTTCCATCTTCTAAATCCTGTTTGGTAAAGAGACCAAATTTGGAGAAAGGCCTTCAGCGTGGCCGTGGTGTGAAGAACAAAGCTCCTTCTGAAAGGACAAAACCTGTGCAGGAAGCAGCGCAAGAATATCGTCAGTGTCAGCTTGATGCAGGTGACGTTTAAGAGGGATCCAACATATTTTGATTTCTGTTTTTTTGTTTTTTACATACCAGCAAGATAAAACTTTTTTCTTATAAATCAAGGAACTGAATGTATATATTCCTGGTCAATTTAAAAATGTTACTTATTGTTTGGTAGCCCAACTGTATAGCTGCACATCAGGATGGGGTTGGACAACATTCAGTAATGGGAGTTATGATTCGCATACGAGCTCTTGACAGATATTTCTGTCAAGTTTCACAGCTGTTCTAGTGTCTCAGCTAGAGATCAGGAAAAAGTTATGATAGAGGCAAAGATTAAATAATAAATAAGGAAAGAAAGTGACTGCAGCATTTAAACTTTAAAGGTGGAGCAACAGCCTTCCACCATGACTGCAAGAAGGGTGAAATTGTTTTAAGGAGTAACTTATCTTTTTCTTCAGAAAGTGCAGATGAGCAGAAATCTGGGACTAGGCTGAGCACCTCATCTGCCTTATCAAAACTCTCTGGAAATGTGACCAGGTATCCGAATAACTCTTCCTCCTCTGGAAGGCTTCTTAACCCTCAAACTGCAGAAGCAACAAATGGTTCTGTTGTAGCTCAGAATGCCAATAAAAGCTGTACTCAAGAAAGTAAATTGAAGAGAAGCGTGTGTTTTCCTACATCTGTTCTGCACAATCCAGCTGGGAAGGAAAATGCTGCAAGTCCAGTTGTGACTAGTGGGAAAGAAATGTCAATTGTGGCATCAGGTCTGAATCAAAGTGAACATGTAAGTGTATTTCACAAGTTTTAGAGATGACTTATAGTCATTCCAGATTACCACTGTAGTCATCAACGTAGATCTCATATAATGGGAACTGATCAGTAATACAGCAGCTCAAGTCAAACATTCACTCCTAAAAATATGAAGATGCTGCCTGTGAACGGCACTACTAAGCTTAGTTTGAACTTTCTAAATTGCTGCCTACTGTTGTAAGATGAAAAACACATTATTCCAAAGCAAGAGGACTTGGGGCTTGGAGGCCAGAGGGCTGTTTGGTTGGTTCCCTTAATGTTTTCAGATTGTTTCTTTACCCAAATCCTAATCCATAGTGAGGTTTTTTGTAATTAATCAATTCTGAATTGCTAATAAGCCTGTTTCTATGATCCATTTCCAGAAGGAGATGGCTTTTGGTTTATAAACTACTGTCTGAGAGCTGCTCTTTACTTTAGCCTGGTGAATGATGCCAAAATTATTGACTTTTAAGGAAATGTACATTCTGTGTGCCAACACAAATAAAAGTATTACTTTGCAGTAACTCTTTTATTATGTTGTACTCTTATAAACTGGAGTTGTTTGGGGTTTTTGATCTGTTTTGCTAGCTGTTAATTTCCTTAACTACTTTTTAGTTGGTGGTCCAGAAGTTTGCAAGAAAAACTCGAAGCACTTTATCTAGTCAGATTGCTGAAGGAACAACCCATGTCATAATGAAAACAGGTTTGTTGAGAGAAGTGAATAAATCCTATATTTACACACCATATAGAATTTTAATTCAAGGCTTACCGACAAGCAGACTGTTTGGTAATAAATTTGAATAAGTTTTTGAGGAGAAGGTATTCATTGTTTTTCTCTATCACAATTTTTTTTCTTTAAACTTGGGAAGTTTTCTTGTTCTATTTCACAGAATCAGAGTGGGGTTATGTTTTGTTTCCTTGTGTGATACATTCTAAATGTTTTTAAAAAATTTCTCGTTAATAGAAAACTGGAAGTGAGATTTAACTGTGTATATGTAAGTGATGGTAGTTGGTAGTGAAGGTGTGCTTCTGTAGGAACAAAACAGCACTACCATTTCATCATAACTGATTTGTGTGCTTAAATTAGTTTTTGCTCTTTGATAGAGCTCAAGAATTCCATTATTAAAAAGCTTGAAGGGACTCTATAGAAATTTGAGTACAATACTGCAGTTTCAAATTTGACAGATGTATTGGATCCTCCTACAGATAGCATTATATTGACTTGAGAAAAGCATAGCATTCTTCAGTAAAATGAAGTTACTATGTTGCTGTGTCTAGGCATAAGTTATATTTAAGTACCCTACTGAACCCAGCTTTTAACCAACTTTTTTTTAAAGCAAAATATTTTGAGCCAAATCTGGATGTGAGTATGCTAAATACTGTGCTTGTGTTTTGCTTCATAGCAACACTTTTATCTGGCTTATACTGGGATATGATCTATTATATAAGCCTTTCTTGCTTTTGAAAACCAGTGTAGAAAAGGAGCCAGAAAATCCTGTTACTTCGAATCTATGGACTCAGTTTTTCTTTCACTTCAGGAAGTGTATTATAGACACCATGTCCATATGGTTTTGGAGAGGTAGGTCGTTCTGTCTTCACAGAAATAGAGATAGGGTAAACTGCCTTCCGAAGCTGTGCCTGTTCTGGTAGAGTAGAAGATGATCTTAAATATCATCTAGTCATCTGAAAGCATAAGCTGACATAAGCCACCGAATCCTACTGTTAATGTCCTCTGTCTTCACTAGTATTCATGCTTTTTCTTGCCTCATCTTTACTGAATAACTAAAAAGGGATCTAAAGGTTGTGCATGTCATTAGTTTCTACTCAATTCCTTCAGTTTAGTAGAATCAGAGCACTGGAATTTCAGAACCTTTCTGCAGACGGTCTTGATATTTTACTGCTGCACTTAGCAAAAACAACCTTTGCTTTTAAGTGCAAATACCTGAGCCGGTCTTGTTTTGTTTTTACTCTAATCGTAAAACTGAATGAGATCTTATTCTTGTTTGCTTTGCAGATAAGGAGCTGGTGTGTGAACGGACACTGAAGTACTTTCTGGGTATTGCAGGAAGAAAATGGGTAGTTAGTTATCAATGTAAGTATAACTTCTTTTGGAGCTAAGAGGTCTCTGCCCTTCTACCACAAATATGCTCTTCACTTGTTCCAGTGAAAAAATAAATTTAAAAAATCTCTTCATGTCTTGACACTTGGTGTTTTGCAGTTTCTCCTAAATACCTTAAATTAAACTTTTAAAATATATAAACCCCAAACAAAGAGTAACATCAAGCTTCTTATGAAAACCTTTCCTGCTCTCAAATAACCAGGGTGTAGGGGTTTTCCCTACCCTGAAAAAAAGCTTTTCTTCCCTCTTAATTGAAATCTTTGAGATGCATGGAAACAATTAGTGCAAAATTGATATTTTTAAAAGGTAACAACAACAACATCTTTAAGTCCTCTTAGTGATCTTTCCATACTCAATTTTCCTTAGTACACATACCTTCAATTTAATATAGCAATGAAGTCAGATTGTTGGCAGTGGAACAGCAATTTTGCTGGATAAAATGACTTGTTCTGTTCTGATCTTTTTATTTAGGGGTAATTCAGTCTTTTAAAGAAGGAAGGATACTGGATGAGGTAGGTCTTTTAATAGTGAAATGTCAAATGTGTAACCAATGCTGTTGATCTTGTCAGATGCTGCAGGGGTTTCATTACTGCTCTCCATTTTTCTTAAAGCCTTTAATTAAATTTCTGCACACACTTAATTGTAAGGTTTTCAGTTCTGCATCCTGACAGCTCCTTCCTGCTCTGATGCAGAACTCTGACCAGGAAAGTGTTCTCAGTCTCTGACTTCTCATTGCTTGTTTATGTTCTGTTCCAGGAGAACTTTGAAGTTAGAGGAGATGTAATCAATGGGAGAAACCACCAGGGTCCTAAGAGGGCTAGACTGTCCCTGACTGAAAAGGTATGAGCACGTAGGGGGTAAAAATCCTGTCCTGCTCTGACTGCTTCATATATGTGGCTATTCTAGCTGAATATCTTCTTCCAATTTCTCTGCTCTTCTGTATATACAGAGTTGTAAACATTTTTATATGTGAAAGGTGAACTCTGTCAGCAGCAGAGCAGATATGTTCAAGTGACTTGCTATCCTTGTGGTGAATGCTATCTTTTTATAACGTTGGTGTAGGATTGTGCAGGGTTGGGAGTTTTTTATGTTCTTTTCCTTTGTGGGTTACTAAAAGCTTCAGATATACCTTGTGAAACAGTGATAGCTTGATAACCAGTCCTAGAAGTGCAATGAAACCAGCATGTTAAGTATTGTCCTTCAAAGATACCACGTGTTCCTTCTTTTTCAGATCTTTAAAGACTTTGAGATCTGTTGCTATGGACCTTTCACTGATATGACTACAGGTGTGTCATTTTAGTGGAATTAAATGAACTCTTAGCATAAAAAATACTTGGAGGAGGGCTGTGTGTGTTTACCAAAGTTTTACATTTGACCTCTTCTTGGATACTCTTGTACATCTTTTATGCTGAAACTTTCAAAATACCTACATGAGGTATCGTGTGGGTAAAGGACTTTACCCAGCTCTGTCTCCAGATAGAATGGAAATGGTGTTCTCTTTTATTTGGATGTCCTCAGAGAACTGGTCTGGCAATTTTGCTGTATTTTGGAACAGGCCTTTTGTCTACTTTATCTGTGATTCTCTAGCAATGAAGGAAAAGCATTAATATCACACTGTCTGGTAGTTGCTTTTGATGCTATGGAACATAGCTATTTCAGCATTTTTTCTTCTTAGCAAACAGTTCCTAAGTATGGTTTTCCTAGCAGCTGACATTCCTCAGTGTAATCTTCTCTAGCAGCAGTTATTAAAAGTGAAACACACAACAAATCCAGAAGCTTATATACAAGGCAAAAGCTGGGTGGGATAGCTTCTTTTTGTTAGTTTAAAACTGAGTAAAGCGTAGTAGATGTTTTGAAAATTTAAGCTAGAATTTTTCTATTTACAATATTTGTATCTCTCTTCCCATTCTTGTAGCTTCTTCCGCGGGTACTTTCCAGTTTGTCCAATATAACTTTATTTTTGACTAAATGAAATATCCTCACATCTCTTGACATTTACAATAATTACTGCAGAGGATGCAGTGCTTTCACCTGCAGCAGTGATCATCAATTATGACTCTTATAATTGAGATACTTATTTATATTCTTCACTATCAATTCAACAAATTGGTGGAAATTAAATACTTTGGCTACTTCTGTTAATGAGAGATAATCACAGTTCTAACTTCTGATTTTTAGTTTTAATTTCATGTCTTACATCTTTATGATAAGAGGAGATAATTTGTAGTGACTTTCTCTAAGTTTTGGCCATGTGGTGCTTTGCCTTTTCAGGATTTTGGTTTGGTTTGGTTTAGTCCTGTCTGAGGGTGAGGGAAGAGCGAGTTGATGTTCTTCAGCAGGCTAGAAAGTGAAAGGACTTACTCCCTACTAAGACTTACAAACTGCTATCATTTGAACACAATGTATCTTGGAATAAACACCAGGGCTTAGGGAATAGTATCAATTTCAATGTAATATGAAACATTGCAGTAATTGACTTTATCTGATTTCTTCAGAACACCTAGAATGGATGGTGGAGCTTTGTGGTGCCTCTGTAGTAAAGCAGCTTCATCTGTTCACACACACAACTGTAAGTGCTAATGGATGTTACACTTAACATAGCAAGCGAGTATAGTTATGCAATACACGTGTTGGAAGATTACATGGTCTTCATGGGCTTGGCAAAGACTGCTGTGTACAGGTACGTTAGGGAGATCCGTCTGCACAGTGACAGCACCAAGCTCCATGGCAGCAGTTCTTGTGTTCTGGGCTCTGACTAATCTGTACTAGATGACAGCCTAATCTGTAGTGGAGAACTGATCAGAGTGCTGTGTGTAGGCCTGCAGGCCAGATAGCCAAAATCTCAGCTAAAATGGCTGTGAGCCTCACCAGCACAGAAAGCCTTTAGTGCCTTGACTTAGTCACAGCATTTTTGTGAGAAAGCACAGGAAAATCTTAGGAACTAATATCTTTCTCCATCTACTGCCACTTCTTGAAGTTCTCTCTGAAATGCCGTGAAGCAGAGTTAGCTCAGTTATTGCTCTCTGCATAGAGGTGTGAGTGTGACTTAATGGCAGACAGATAACAGTGGCATTTTAATTTTCTGATCTTGAAACCCTAGAATTCTACTGCTGTCGTGGTTGTGCAGCCAGATGCTTGGATGGAAAACACGGATTACAGAGGTAAGACAACGCTGTCATGGAATGTTTTATGGTACACATTGAATGTCTTTATCACCTCAGTCCTTTTAATAGTTAAATATCAGAGTTTTGTAGAGGGATCAAAATCCTGCTGCACCTGGAGATGGAGGTATGTCTTGGAAGAAAAATCTGGAAGGGCAAGCGATATTATTTCAAGGATCAGCAATAGAGCCTTAAGGCGTAGTCTGGCAGTCAAATCGTATTCCTGGCTCAGTTGTCCTGCGTATCATCAGCTTTACAGACACTGCTCTGTTTGGAGGTAGTTTCTAAAAGGTGAGGAAGCTTGCCCATGGAGGACTAGTAAGATCTAGGAGAAAGCCTCAGATGGGACAAGATTCCCTTGGTCTGGGAAGGATATCTAGCTACAAAGGCAAAGCTGTATCTGTTAATGCTTCCTTTTTTTTAATCATAATGCTCCAGAGAAACCACGTGGCTTTGAAAGTGCAAGTGTTCCAGACTAATTTACATTGAGTTAGTGAGAGTTCTGGGATGAATGGGAGCTAGTTAGGCTACAGTGGAGTTCAACAAAAAAATGGAGCAGAAGGATGATGTAAAGACAGCTGTTTTCATGGCACTGGGAAAATGACAAAATAAAGGAAGAGATCATGAAGCAGTGAAGAACAGCCTGGGAGCACTTCAGTAATTTTCTGTTGCTTCTCTCTTAATGAGCCTCTGCTTGTCACATGCTCAGTATGCCTGAGCAGACAGGAACTGAGGCTTTGTCACTAAGGTACTGAATTAAAAGATAACAAGGACTGCACTCGTTGTTTGTCATGTTTATTCTGTTGTGTTCAAAACTTCCTGCCTGCCTGTTTGCCAAACAGCTCTTCATTTTGGAGTAGAGCCACATCACTGGTTTTACACTTGGGTTTTTATCAAGGCCTTTAAAATGTCAAAGATAAAGCAAATAGCTTAATCTGAAAGCTCACCTTAAGCTTGTTCAGACTCATTGATAAGTTTTATTGTCTGTGTCTTTGTCTTACAGCAATCCAACAAGAGAACAACGTTGCCATGGTGACTCGCGAGTGGGTGTTGGACAGTGTTGCCTGCTATGAGTGCCAGAAGCTGGATGCTTACCTTGTGTCCTAGGGGCGATCTGCAGGTTTTTTTCCATTGCTCAGAAATTCTCATCAGTGCTGATAGTTTGGCAATTATTTTAAGGACTGAGAACATTTAAGTCACTTATTCAGAGATTATGTGCATGTAGTGTTCTTGTTCAGAGTAAAGTAACTACATTTTTATTACCGATAAAGTTACTTGAACAACTTTACCATATAAAGATGGAACTACCCACTGTTCTTTAAAGATTATAATGTCTAATTTCAAAATAGTCATTTCAATTAAGGTAAAAGAGATTTGAAAAGTTACAAGATGTAGAACACAGCCTCCTCACAGAAATGGTGATGTATTATTTATCACTGTAGCCAGTTCCTGTTCATATCCTTAAGGACATTTTGAATACTGTCATTTAAGAGTAATATTGAGCTCAGGGCTTGAATTAAAACATACTTGCACTCCTGAGTAACCTCCATATTTTAATTTTGCATTAATGCATACCATGAAGAAGGGTGTATGCCAATACAATGGAATATTATTCTGTGATTTCTGATGGATCAACCTGGTCAATCTTAGGCCATTAGATTATAGCTGTGTTGAAAACTATACAAACACTCTTCTGTTGTGTATATAAAAGTGCCAGCTTGCCCTAACCAGGAAATTCATCCACAAGTACAGCCCGTGAAAAGATAAAAACAGATGCACTTTAGTATCCCAGAGACTTATAATCCACCCTATAGAAATCTGCTTCTAATAGTCCCTGCCTGCAAAAGGAGACTGCAATGAAAATAAAATGCTTTTTATGGAAGAAAATATGTTGCTTGTTTCTGTTGCTAAGCAATTCAACTTCATAAGTAATTTTGTACTTTCAGAGCAGAAAGAGAACTTGTTTTTCATAAAGTTGTTGTTTAATGAAAAAAAATGTAGCTTAGTTCAGAGAATTGTTCAGTGCTCAGATGCTGCTAGGTTGTCTTAAGTTACAGAAAGTATGCTGACAAATACTGGAATGCTCAGAGGAAATAAAATTATTTTGGCAAGTATTTAATTGTTTAGCTCTTTTGTGAATCAGTCACCCTGACTCTGCATTGGGGCATATATGAAAACAACATCAAGTCCAGGTCCTGCCATGGAGGAAGGGAGTGGAGACTTAGTGGAAGAGGTTGAAAATGTGAATTAGAATTTCAGAGCTGGAAGCAGAATTGTAATTTCCATCAACCTGAGAAGCAAATCTGTTATCAAGCATCTTGCAGTTGCCAAGTGGAGGCAAACATCTAACCAGGCATTGCTACTGGTAGTGTAAGTGCTGGAGGCATTTGCTCAGCTGACATAATTTCTTTCCTTCTATGTGACAATATTTTGTAACTATTGAGGCTGTTCAGCACAGCCTCACCTTCAGATCGGTGCCGCTCTTATCTCTCGAGCCCACATTGGTTGTTTTGTGGGTTGGTTTTTTTTGTCTATCATCTACATTTCAAAAGATAGCTGGGGGGACAACTAAATGCTGCCTGTTAGGTGCATGTAAAAGGCTGAGCAAGGCTGTTTTGCATCAGCCATTGTGAACTTGTTCCTGCGCTCTGGACACGAGGGTTGTCCTCTCTAGCAGTGAGGTTCCAGCTTCCCCCTGGATGGCTGCAGGAATGGCACCTGTCATGCTTGCTGCCTTCCTTCCTTGGAGGTGACTCGACTAGATCTGCTGAAACTGTTCCTAATAAATTAAGTATTGTCTGTGCACTCTTGTAGTAATTTGCATCTCATTTAAGATTTGAATGAAGTTAAATGGTTTGAATAAGCGGAGACGTAGGTAAAGGAAAGGTATGCTTCCAGAAGTGGACAGTTCAAGGAGAGCTGCTGTGGCCTCCATCATGGGATCCACACTCTAGTCTAGCTTCCAGCTTTGGTATTAATGCCCAGCTCTTGGAGCTTCTCAGCTGCTGTTTGTGTTGGAAATGCCATTTCATACACAAGGATCAAGCTGTGTTTTCTCCCTCATGCAAAAGCAGCTTGCTTTATGATGCCTCCTAGGGTGGGAAACCTCTGAGGTGAGAGTATTTTTAAACATGGCTAGGCCATGCTGTGCCTCTTACATTACTTACCTGAGGGTAACAAGTAGCAGAATCAATCATCATTGAAGAACCAGACAGTTCAAGGGGCTGCATTTGAACTGCCCTAGTATGCAGCGTGTGCCTTGAATGCTGTTCACTAGAGCAAGGGAAGAGACAGAGGGAGGGCTGGTGCTCGCTAGGTTTGCCTGAGGCTTCACCATCAGGTAAGTATTGTATTTGTAATTAAAACTGCTCTGCTCTTGTAACTTTAACAGGAGCTGATCTTGATGCAGCTGTGTCAGGGTTTGCTTCAAGAAGCCCACACTGCCATTCAGTGCATGCACACTGCTGTGGCTCCAACTGCAGGAGGAATCTGTTGGACACGGCTTTGGCCCAGTCTTTCTGGTTAGTACTTTCTTGACATCATCTTCAGGCCATGCTTTCTCTGGACCAGCAAGAGCTGGTGCAATTGAATTCTTTCCTTCCTCTTTTCTCTAGGCTATTAAATGCTAACTAATTCCTAATGTAAAGCAGAGGAATCTACTACTTTTGGGGAATAAAGTGCATCCTGTGCTGATGAGAGCTAACCTTGCTGCACAGCATTGTTGCAGCCTGGTCCTTTTTTCCCTTAAGTTGCTGTTGAGAATCCTTAGCATCTGATTCTGGGTAACACATTTTGCCTGATGCCTGGCTATGCTTGTGTGTGGTTTCTACTGTTCTTTACTTTACCAAGCCTTCAGCTATGTAGAGTAGGAATCACAGCTGTAGCACCAGGCAGGGTCATAAAAACATTTAGCCTGGATCTTGCCTGCTATAGCATCAGAGATCAGGCACAGCCCCAAGCCTCAGGCCCTGAGGGGGTGTTCTGGGGCTCTGTTCCTGCCTTTTCACCAGCACAAATGAGCTGAAGTATTTCTGCAAGGCTGCCTTACCCTACCAGAGAAACTGTTAACAAGCCATGGGGGGGCAGAAGATGTCCAGGGCTTTTTTTTTTAATATATGGGAACAGATTCCTGGTTAAAATTCATGTATGCTAATTAGGTATAGCTTTGCCTTGCATCCTTATCAGCCACACTGATGTGGAGGCCAGCAGAGAGTAAGCAGCTTGTTACCAATTCAGACTGTCCTTTACATTTTGCTGCTAGGCAGCGTGGAGCTCTGCACTGACAGAGCCCACTCAGGTTACATTAATGTCACTGGGATAAATGTGTAATTGCTGTTTACTTCATAGCTGTTGTGGAGGCTGCAGACTGAAGCAACGGGGAGAAGTCTGTGGACTCTAGGGGGTAATTAAGGATCAAAGTAAAAATAACACTGAATAGTTAAAAGCCCTTTGCATTTGGCAATATTGAATTTTGATGCAGGTTTCTACTGCTTCTCAAAGGGAGGTTCTGGTCCTTAAGAAAACAAAACAGCAGACTTTCTCCTGGAACATGGTGCAGCACATCTGTATCTAAAATGTTGTGCAGTGCCTCTGATGCCTTCCTCCTCGCTGTACCAGATGCTTCCTGCGTAAGGGGGTGAGACTGGACCGTATTGTCACTCCTCTGCTTCCCTCCTTGGGCCAGTTTGTTGCTCAGAGCTCTTTGACACTGGAGACTCTGGAGCCACCACAGCTGCTGCTGATGCTGGAAACTCCTGCGTGGTGTGCTCACTGAAGGCTGGGAGAGTCCATGGGGAGAAAATCCAGCTGGGTTTGCCAAGCCTGGAGAAGGCTAAAGCAGTAGGGGGTGGGGTCGAATTGAGAATCCCCTTTAATGCAGCTGCCCAATTATGTCAGTTTTTACTACAAACTGAATGTGCAGGATGGTGCCAGCACAACTGCTGCTTCCACTTGACTCTGCACCCTGGTTTGCAGACTCCTCAGCACACATGGTAATTGTGGTGGTGGTGGCTGTTTGCCTCGAAACCTTGACATTCTTGATAGGTTATGGATGGCAGCTTCAGGTCAAAAGGGAGGTGAAAGAGGGCTTGCTCTCTGTGCTATAATATGGGGTTTTTAGATGCATCTACTAGCAGAGCCTTGTAGTCATTATGCATTGTAAATGAGCTGCTTTGAGGCTTGCTCTAAAAGAATACTAAAGTGGCAAATCCATTTAACGTGTGTAGGAGGCAAAGGAAGGAGAAGACAGCAGCTGGGATTCCCACAGCAGGCCTCGGCTGTGCGGGGCTGTACAGAGATCTCCCTTCTTTCCTGCTTGGAGTTTTAGAGGTGGGGAGCTCTTTAGCCTGAGCTCCCTGCCTTGTCACTTCACTTTGTTGTTCCTGTTTGGAAAGGGACTTTATTGCAAAAGTATATGTTTAATTTATTTGACCTCCAATTTGCCTACCTTCTTCCCCCAGAGGAGAGGTAGGCCCTTGCTTTTGGGACCGATGGCAGAGTTCGGGGCGTGCTAGTGTGGCACAGGGCACTGTCTGTCTGGAGTCTACACAGCCCACAGTGGAGCGAAGATTCATGAGATTTGTTAATTTATAGAGAGTGTCCAAGGTGCTGTGGTGCTGGGACTGGTGCAAGCTGGCTAAAGGACCCTGGGCTCTGGCAGGGGTGTTGTGCTGCTCCTGTCTAGATCACCAGGGTTGGTCACTCAGCAATCGTGTAAATAGTGGCTCTCAAAATGCTTTACAAATATGATTGATCCTTCTCTCCTGTTCTCTTCTGCTTCGGGCTAGATGTTACTGCCCCTGCTTTGAGTTGCTCCTGGTCCTATGTAGATCAGGAGCATTTTTGTGTACCAGCTGCAAGACATCCCAGCCCTCGGCATTGCCTGTTTGACAGACAAACCTCTCCTGGCCTGGGAAAGGAGACTGACAAGGGCTTGAGGGTGGCTTGGGATGGCAGGGATTTGCTCAACAAAGGTACCTCTTGCAACAACTTTATTCTGCTGCCTTGGACTGGCCTTTCTGTGGGTGTCTTATATTTGAAGTAGTGTTCTTGAGCTCTGTAAAGCTGTACCTGACCTACTAATACTGCTGATGAGCAGCAGTGACTACATGTGTCGCTTTTCTCTGAAGTAGTTTACTCTTTAAAATCCTCCTTCTGCATTTGGATCCATGCACAGAGTTGTTTCCTTGCAGATCTGAAGCCATTTATAAAAGAGCAGCTTATTCATGGGTGCAATTAGAACACTTGTCTGACTCCTTACTGGAGTTAATGGTAAATCAAAGAAATATTCAGTCTGTTCCTATAATTATTCTTGGTGATTTGCTGGGTGGTTTTCATCTCGGGACTGGTGTCAGTTTTATTTTGCTGATATTATGAATAAAAATCTTGTGTGTTATCGATAATGATCCACCTCTGTAGAAACTGCCTGTGAGTTCACCTGGTTCACAGGGTATTTTTCTGGGGTCGGAGACTGTTCTGCAGTTGAGGTGGGTCCGTAAGGTTCGTGTTGGACTCTTGCAGGAATGGCTGCACATCAGCTCTTTGCTGTAACGAGTCATTCACCCATGAACTGCAGCCGCAGTGCATCACAGCAACCCTACTGCAGCCTCTCCTAAGGACTCCAACCCCGTGGTCAAATCTGGAAAGATTTTTATGTTCCTACTGCAGTTCATGAGCCTTAAAATAAATTGAAACAGAAGAAATGAACTCTTCAAAGCGTCTTTCTATTTGATCATCCATTCTACTTCTTTTTCCCTTGGGTCCTCTGATTGTTAATCTTACGGGTCATGGAATTTTATTAAAATAATACACCAAGAAGATGCTATTAATGATTAATAAAGGCTTTATATATTTCTCTTCAATAATTTAAGTTCATTATGGTCAATGCTATTACACTAAATACCAGGTTAATAAGTAAAGATGGGATATCTGACAGGAAATTGTCATTGTAACGTTATCCTGCTTTGGAAGGTGCCCATTAATTAACACTTAAATCTAGCTTGGAATCATAATAGAGTTTTATTACAGTTCTTGCCATTCTCACATACACTGATTAATTTTTCTCTCATCAACAATGTTACTGGAAAGGCAGTCGCAGAGCAGATGACCCAGTGCTGGGCTGCTGGGGAGGAAGAGCCCTTGGAGATCCACTGTCAGAGCCTGGGGAGCAGCAGCTCTGCACCGCCGCTGTGTTGGTTTCGTACCTGCAACCACTGCAGAAATTCTAGTAAGGGGGGAAGCTGTCGTAAGGGAAACCTGCTGGAATGAAGGGCTGCAAAGACATCAGCCTGGGCAGCCTTTGTGCATGAGTCTGGTCCTCCGGTGGGATGGGGTGGATGCTGCAGACAGCCCAGGACAGCCCGGCCCAGGACAGCTCATCTGACACCCAGGGGTGCCCAGGACATGCAGGACAGCCCGTCTGGCACCCAGGACACCCAGGACATGCAGGACAGCCCGTCTGGCACTCAGGACACCCAGGGGTGCCCAGGCTGGTGTCAGCACAGCCGCAGTAGCGCCCTGCCCTGGCTGGGATCCTGTCAGCTCACATCATGGGGTGGGGCTGTGGATGTTTTTTACATGATCGCTAAAGCACTGACAACTGAAAAGTGGAACCAAAAGACTGATTGAGACAGTCCTCTTCCGGACTTCAAAGGAATGGTGTTTCTTTTAGCGTTTTCCTTCAAAGTGCCTTAGTAATTCACCAAAGAATTTATGTCCCTACCATTTATCACCATTTTCCAGTAGTATCTTTCCTGGTGACTCATGCACTGTCTTTATAATCCAATAATTGTTTTCAATTTCCACATTGTGTCAGATTTAATTAGATCTCTGGAGTTTAATCCAGTGTTTTAACTCTTTCTCTTTGGAATATCTATTTTCAGTATTATTTAGATGTGCAATGTGCATCATAGGTCTTTAATATTGTAGAAATATCCATTATTTTTTATTCAGGGCTTCCTAATAAGCAGTCAGGCTGTGGATGTCAGCCAGCATTACAGGTTTCTCCTTACCGTATCAGCTGGCATGCTCTTAGGAAGTTTGGTGGTTATATGTGTCAGGAACATACCCTTAATTGTTCTTACAACCTTTTATTTACTAGTCCAAGCTAGATGGATCAAAACACCTCTTTGTTGATTGTTCTTAACATCTTTTCATGCTATTTTTTTTCTGTAGGATAAAAATAGTTTTGTATTACTCTGAACCATACTGGTAGACCCTCGGGGATTCTGGTAAAGCAAAGATACTTTGAGAGCTTGTGAACAGCAAAGGTGTTCCTGGAAGAGTGCTTGTGGATATGATGCAGCTGTAGTTGTGTCTGTAAGGCTCCTGCACCTACAGACAGAGTGGCTGATTTCTATTGCTTTTCAATGGAGAGACAGGCTGCTGTCTTTGAGAATTCCTCAAACAGCACTCTTGATTTAGACAGAAAACTTTAAGATTCGAGCCAGAGCTGTCTGGAGCTCAGATGATGGTTCTCAATGTATTTGTAAACCCATAGGAACCCTGTTGTTTGAGTTTCTAAGAAAATCAGTATCGCCTGAATTTGCAACTAAAACATCTTGCAGCTGCTCTGATTATGAAGTAGAGGGGCTGCAGCGCAGGTCCTGTGTGTCCTGCAAGTTCTTTTTGGACACTTGTGGGAAGAGGTGGTTGGTAAAGGGAACTTCAGAAATCTGATGTTAATGGAGAGGGTCAGGGTTAAATAAAATACCAGCATAGTGCTTAAACGGAGCTCCGCATTTCTGAGTGGTTCGTGGAGTTTTAGCAGCTTCTCTTTTTAGAAGAAGAAATAATTTTCTTCCTACATTCCCCGTTTTCAGTCCTGCTAGGAAGTAGAAATCCTATGGAAACAAGCAGATGTGCTTTTCCTGTGACCTTGCAAACTTCTGAATCCAATGGGAAGCACGTATAGGTGATGGGATGCTTTATCAACCCTCTGCATCCCTAGTGGAAGCTAAATAAGCAGAATGCAGTTAGGATAAAAGAGAAACATATTTGGGCAGGCTACAGCAGCCCTTCTGATGTCCAGTAAGAGCTGGGGTGTCAACAGCAGTGGACTGGCAGGGGGACACTAGGGGCGAGGGGTTCCCATGTGGGTTGCTTGCTGCAGGTCAAGTGCCGGGGGAGCAGTGCTGCTCCTTTGTGCCCCCCTGCTGCTGGGGGACAGCTCATCCTGATCCACCTGCTCCAGTGTGCACACGGAGCTCCTGGGCTGGATCAGGGGTGTACATCCAAGAAACCGTTCACAAATGCAGGGAGAAAAGAGACCCCATTCCCTGCTGGGGGCAAGCAGCACTGGGAAGCTGCCTGGCAGGGGTCACCCTTCCCTGGGTGACATCAGAGGCAGAGCAAGAACGCTGATTTCTACACGCTAATGAGCTACGGCAGCCTGGGCCTAGGGGGTGCAGACAACAGCGCTGCTGTGGATTAACCCAGCACACACAAATGTGCTTTTCTCAGTGTGCAAGATAACTGGGCAGCCTTTGCTCACCAACAGCCCAGTGCCCGTCAGAGGGAACCTGTTCCCAGCCCTGGGGAGTGCCCTCTGCTCGCAGGGTAGGAGGGACATGCAGCTGCTCCGCCGGTCCCCACACTGTGCCTGGGTCACTGAGTCCTCCCTCCACTGACCCCCGCGGGATCCGCGCAGCCTTGGTGCCAGACCTCGATTTCCTGGGACGTGTCCTCTCTGACATGGGCGTTACGACTGGTGCACGGACACCTCTGCCTTTGCTCAGACGCTGCGGCCGCGACGGTGGGCACCGTCCCTGCAGAAGTGGCTGGCACAGAGTGAGCTCTCAGGAACAGAACGCTTTCTGTCATGATCCCGAGGGAAGGGGCTGCTCATCCCATCAGCCGACAGCTCATCACACCCCATGGGTACAGAATGCTTTTTTTGGGCAGGACACCTGCACTGGCAGTGTTGCTCATTAATTTTTCTGCAGGCGCTAATTAGAGGCCTCAAGCCCTCCTTGCCTGCTTTGTCTCTCATGTGTCAGTTCCACTTCTTCCATCTGTTTGGTTTTGTTTCTCCTTTCTGTGCTGACTCTGCCAAAGGCTGCCTGTGCGCCAGAGGCCCCAGGGATGGCCGCTGGCCGGCAGCGAGCCCGCAGGCTCCTCTGCTCTGCGCCCACGAGTCACAGATTTGCACTGTGCCAGAATGGGCAGGCGAGGTGTGAGGCTGCCGCCCATAAGCGGCCTGGTGCGTTGAACAGAGACGCAGTGCCTGGCGCTCTGCCCGCTCAGTAGCCTGGGCCACTGTTACATCCCACACACGGATGTCTTGTTACCTTTTATTTATTCCAGAATTACCTGCCATTAACTTCAGCTTCCCCGGAGCTGTTCCCATGCTGTAAAGGGGAAAAAGAACACTTTCATGGTCTACTTTCCCATCTACTCCCTTAAATATATATCTATATATATGTATGTATGTATGTGTGTGTGTTTGTATGTATATATACACATATAAAAGAAACCCAAGGTGGTCCTGGGCAGGCTGCTGACTTGGTTTGGAGGAGTAGGGGCCCAGGAATGGCTTTATTTGGTCTGTTCAGTGTATGTGACTCTCCTTTCTTCCTTCAGATATATTTAATTTTTTTCCTTTTCTCTGCTTCTTTTCATTTTGCTTCCTGTTTCATCTTGTTTATTTCTCTGCAGTGAAGGAGAGCGAGGGAGAGGGAGAAGGAGAGGGGCTCCTTTGAAAAGTCTGGTTAAATGAACCACTGTGGGAGTCCAAATCCTCTTTATAGCCAAGCAAGCTGGTGGAGAAGTGAGTGCCAGAACATTAAATTGTGCTGAATGGCGACTGGGAAGAACAGCAGAGGCAGCCTCCTTTGGGGGGGTGACACAGGGACAGGGATGCTCATTTGTCCAGAATTGATTGCACGCTGAAGCCACAAGCCCAAGCCTTCAAAGAAGCTTCAAACAGACGATGTCTGGGTTGTCTGTGAGCATGGCAGGGGTGTGTTTTGAGTTCAATTCAGCCATGGCAGTATCCACGTTTTGGTTCTCATCAGCTTCCTGCAAGCTGTACCTCTCCGTGTCCTGCTCTGCCCCAGACAGATCTGCATCTGAGCTCTGGTCCTGCTCACTCTGGCAGAATGCACATTTTTTGGCTGCTACATAGGTATTTTTTTAATTTTAGTCTTTTTTTTGGCTGTTCTAGAAGCAGCTGGGCACAAATTACTTTCATTCCAGTATCATTATTTTCATACCACAGGCTTCCAGCTAGTTGCAGCTATACTGCGAAGAGTAGGGAGGACAGCAATAACACTTCCCTTCAGTACAGAAAACAAAGTCACAGAACCAGCAGCTTCCAGGAACGATCCTGTCACTTCTGTGTGACCCCAGACACCAGCTGCTTTCTGGCACTGCAGCTTTACCTGTGGTGATGACAGGAGACATCACCTGAGTGTTGTCTTGTGGAAAGCAGAGGGAAGACCATAGGCAATACAGCTGCCTCTTCCTAGAGGCAATGTTGAGTTTTGTGTCCTCCTTCCCATACTTGGGGGGATGCCATGGGGGTGAACACTTCTCCTCCCACTTGGAGGGCAGATGGGCACTGGGTGCACTGCAGAGCGCAGCAGAGGCCGGGAGGGCCCACAGGCCCTCTGCCCTGCGCACAGCGTGTGACCGCGCCTGCCGCTGCCCTCCCGCCCCATCCCTGATTCACGGGGGTCAGGCTCTTTCCTGCCTTGTGCTTTTGATGTACCAAGCTTTGCTTGTCAGCAGTGACCCAGCCACGTCTCGCACGCTCTCAGTACACTGGGGAGCCCTTCACATGTTGGCTTGAGTGAGTCCTGGGCCTCTCACCTTTCACCTTGGGGCCAGTGTGGGCCATGGCCGTTAATCTGGGCTGTCTGGGCTCCCATCACCACCTGCGTCATCTCCACAGTGCTGTGGCCATGGCTCTGCACTGCCAGGGACGGCCAGGCACGCACCACTCCGTGCGTGGGCTGGATGGGCCCAGTGGCACCTCAAACCACGTCTGCCAGTCACAGCCCCCTGCTCCTCGCATCTCTCAGCTGGAGGATGCCACGCTGTCCCCTCCACAGCAGGCGTGAGGAAAGCCCTGGTCCCGCAACGAGATGCTCCAGGCAGCACACGGCAAATGCCCCAGGTGTTCAGAGATGCTGGGGACTGCACAGAGGCAGGTTGGGTGCAGTAAATGCAGATGCAGCAGGACTGTGATGCTCTGTCTTCCTGGAAACCAAGTCCTTAGGGATCAGCACCCTAAAATACTGGTTTGGGTATAAAAGGCTGTCCTGGGTTCTGCACCTGGGCCATGAGCAGCAGCAGAAAAGCTCATGTGTGTCGTGTCCAGGAAAGGAGCTGGCTAATGGAAACTGAGGATATAAGAGCTTACCCCCATCTTTATTTCACCCCAGTTCCCCAAATAGCCTTCATGATGCAGCTGAAGTATAAGACCTGAGTGGGAGAGAAGACATGAAATATTAAGCCAAAAGGTATCTTCACTTGCAGTTACTGTCATAGTGAGGATGGGGGCAGCTCGTGTCAACTCAGACTGGTGCATTGGCCATAGACAACCTGCAAACGCTCCACAGCATTTAAAGGCTCAGGATGGAGAGAGAGGTTATTCAAGGCAGGTGTTTTGGCTCCAAAATGAATCCATGCAGCTAAGTCCTCTGTGTTTTTCACTCAAGTGTATGTGTGAGTGTATTTCACGGGCTAGAGAGATACATTAGGACACAAACAGAAGTTAGGCAGTGAGACATTTTGAGAAGATGCCTGGTTTCACTATTAAGAACAAGCAGAGTCAAGTATGATGCATGTTCCAATGATGTTTATTTGTTTTCTGTACCCCACTGACACAGCTGGATCTGGCAATGGAGCAGATTCTTTTTTGCTTAAAGTGTCTATGTGGCATTAAGTCAAGGCTAACACTGTAGTCAAAGGCATTTAGAGAGGGCAGCAGCAGAAGCAATGGGAGGTGTTGGGAGGAGGCTGTACAGCAGGGCAAGGGGGCAGGGAGCACCCCCTCCCGCTGCCGCAGGGGAGACAGGGCGCAGGTACGCACATCATCTTTTTGGTTATCTGTACCAGACAAACACAGCACCATGCAACACAACCTGCAGCTGGAAATGGGTGGAGAGCAGGATATGGGTCGTTATTGCAGTGTGCTTTTTCAGAAGCGCAGTTGCCCCTGCGGGGAGCGCTCTGCTGAGGAGCCAGGCTGGCAGCAGCTGAGACACGCTCCCGAGGGGCATTTGCTTGCTGAAGGGAACCACAATTCTCAGGATGCATCTACTGGGACAGACCTCTCCCTTGGGGCCAGATTCACTCTGCTGCATTTCTAACGCAGTTCAAGTACCTAAAATACCGTGGAAAGAGCCACCTATTTTCTTTGCAGGAGGTGGCTACCACAGTGTCTGGCCAGGTCAAGGCTCCTTCCCAGGGTGCCTTCCCACCCAGCTCTACCCCAGACCTGCACCCTCCGTGGCTGCCCAGCCTAGGGCAGCACCACCTCACACATCACTTCTCCTCTGAAGGAAGACTGGAAGGAGACCTTCTCCTGATGGCACTCTGCTGCTGGCAATTTCACCCACCTCCCACCCTCCACCCTGGCCCCACTGCCCCACTTGGTGCTGCAGAGCTGCGCAGAGGCTGGGCCATGGGTACAGGAGGGCGGCACACACAGCATCTCTCCCTTTTGCTTTGTTTCACCCCGTCACAGACCTTCCAGCACCTGAACACTCCTCTGCCAAGTGGTTCCTTCACCCCAAGCAATCCGCACAGCAGCAGCCAACCCAGAAGTCTCCATGGTGGAGGGTGGCTTGTGCACCCTGGTTTGCAGCTGGCACCTTTGCTCAGCCCTAGAGACGGAGAGAAAGGCTTTGGAAAGGCGGGCTGGCTCCTGCAGCCAGCACCATGCCCGTGTCTCAGCCATTACTGTACAAAATGGACAACATACACACATTATTTACAGCCTGTTTTTCACATGATGGAGCAGCTCTTGGCTCGGTCTTTCCTGATCTCTGTGTCACTCAGTAAGTCCGTCCTGCCAGGCATCTGTGATGCCCGCTTCAGTCCCCGCTTGGAGTTGCTGCGCTTCAAGTTCTTGTGCACCCTGTTGACCGAGGCAAGTGTGGTCACATGAAACACATCTCGTACGCTGTTCTCCGAGACCTTGGAGGAGCACTCTGCATAGGCCACTGCCCCAATCTGCCGTGCCAGCGCACTGCCCTGTGGCCAGAGAGAGAGTGGAAGGAAGAGGGGAGAAGGTTAGGACACCAGCACCCTGCGAGGAGCCCCCCTGCCCATCACCACCAGCCCTGCCTGTGCTGGCAGCCCCGTTGGAGCACTGCGCTCTCACAGCGCTCGCTCATCACTTCTGCAACCAAAGTACAAGCGTCTGTGAGAGCACCAGACACGAGGGCGGCCTCCCCTGAGCAGACAGCGCTGCCGGGCACCGCACCCTGAGCCACTTGCACCTCCTCATCGAGGTGGTGCCACCAGCAGCCAAGGACTTGGACAGCCCCGCTCACCAGGACCCGTTCAGCCAATGCAGTGCCAGGCACAGAGCAGCCCGAGCGCAGCAGCCTCTGCACCATGCCACGGACTGTGTCCCCAGGCTGGTGTCAGAACAGACCTGCTCGTGTGTCACGGGGATGAGGCGCTGCTTGGAAAGCTCCCGCAGTGTGTTCAGGTCCGTCCGCATGTCCAGCTTGCAGCCGACCAGCACAATCTTTGCGTTGGGGCAGAACTCCTGAGTTTCCCCTTGCCACTGCAGAGGAGAAAAGAGAAGGCGCTCAGGGGCTGCTGGTGCACCTGAGACCCAGCTCCATGTCAAGACAATTTTGCCAGCACCCAGGCAGCGCTGGGCTGCAGAGCTTCTGGGAGGTTTCTGGTGTCACAGCTGCACACGCCAAGGACTAACACACCTGCATGAGGGGGGTGATGCAGGTCTTTTGGAGCTGGAGTTCAAGCACCCTAATTTACCCTAAGGATGAAAACCCTCAAAGGCACTGAGTCTGTTCTTACCAGGCAGAGGTCACGGCTGCCTGTAACGACACAGGGTTCCTGGACTCCCTTCTTGCGTGACTGACACCTCGGGGAGCCCAAGATTTGCTGCGCTATCAAAACCTGTCAGAACGAAGACACCACCCCATGAAAGCCTGGTTTGTATGAAATGAGCTGCTTGTTTGCATTCTCTCAGATGGCTCCTTCCCTTCAACTGCACATGCTGTACAGGCAGCCCAGGCATCAGAGGGGCAGCAGTAATAAAGATTTCCTCTGCTGAATTAGCATTTTTGCCTGAGGCTTGAATAGGGAGTGTTATTTTCCTTATTCGCCTTTATCAAAAGCTAAAACCCATTTCAACTTCATGGTGTCTTAGGAATTTTCCTCACCTCCATGGGCTGCAAGCCTGCACCAAAGGAAACAAGGCATCTACTCAGAGGCACTTAAGAAATCCCCTGTGATTCAGGGTTTATTTTAAGCCACCATATCAAGAAGACATTGCCTAACAGTACTCAGAGCATCTGTGAGGCTGTACAGGGAAGACCCTGCACTGAGCAGTGTGGACTCACATGAAGAGTGTGCAGAAGAGACATAAATAAATCCCAACCCCAGCTAATTACTGATGGGTTTGCATCTCATTAAGGTATAAGTGGTTTGCTTGCATTATTATTCTGCTGACTCCCAAGCTGAGCAGTGAATTCTTTCCATCCACACAAAACACGCCTCCCTCCACCCAGCACGCTCGGTACCCGGGACCTGCTTTGGAAACGAACACTGGGCCATTGACCGCGCTATCTGAAGGGTCTTTGTCCCCTCACCAGGACACTGCTGAGACACAGACCCACTTCTCAGCCCTCTCAGCAGCTGAGTAAGAGGCACTTGCTTCAGCATGACATTTGGCAAAATGTGGGGAGGCCAAGAGGGCCATCAGCACAATGCAACTGGTTCAGGCGGGGGCCAGCCCAGCCCCGGCAGCCTGGGGCTCACTAGGGAGAGTGATGGGAGCCCCTGCTCTGTGGGGCTTGTCACGCCCTGGTGTCTGAGAGCCTCACAGATGAGATCCCAGCCAAGGCTCCCCTCTGGGACAGGATGCAGCCGCCAGCTTTCTGAGCGCTCACTGGAACCACAGCTCCCCAAATTCCAGGCTATGGCCAGGACCAAGGGATGCCGCTGGCCAGGAGGCCATTCACCCTCTCCAGTATCCCAAGCTGCTGGACTTCACACCATCTCAGAGGAAAGCCTCTCACAGGGACCCCTCCCGTGCCGCCTGCTGCCCCCAAGCGCAGCAGGAACTGTGGGGAGGCCAGGGGGTCTCCACAACGGACCTCAAGACCTGCCAGTTGGGAACATCTGCTCTGTCAAAAGGCACTAACCTGGGGGTGGAAAACTCAGCTGCTAACACAGAGCACGGGCAGTCGGCTCTGCCAGGGCAGGCGGAGCTCAGGGCCCTGCGTGCCATCCAGCCCGGTGGCATTGTGCCATCCCATTTGGTTCATTCACGGGCTTGAAATTCAGTGCCACAGCTCATTATTCTTGTTGTCAAGCTCTAGGGAACGGATCGCTGCCTTTCTCACTGTGCAGGTGCTGAACTGAGGGGACAGCCAAAAATCCAAGCTCTCCGTTTGCATGGAAACAGGCACCAGGGACCACTTCTCAACTGCTGCAAGCAACTCATAGCACCCTCACTGGTGGTTATGCTGGGATGCATAATGCTTTCCAAGGTCTTCATGAAAAGCAGACCAAATGCCCCACATCTCTTCCTGTCCCTACATTTGTATGTGTGTATGCACAGACCCCACCCGCAGGTTGCAAGCTACCATGAGCTACACCATTCACCATTCCTTTCACGTGGAAATGCCTCACGTTCTGCACAGACCACGCAGGGATCGGCAGCAGCCGACCATCCTCATCTAAGCACACCAACTCCGACCAGTGCCTGGCCACGAGGCCTGAGCTTTTAGCCCTGGTGACAGCCTTGAGGAGCAGGGACCCCAGGGCAGCTCCAGGCGCCGCTGTAGAGGGGCAGGGAGACACCCGGGCACTCACCTTCTTGAGCACGCTGTCCAGGGTCTCTGGGCGGCTGATGTCAAAGCAGATGAGCACTGCGTCCGAGTCCGGGTAGGCCAAGGGACGGACGTTATCATAGTACGCTGAGCCTGCAGAGAGGAGCGGGAGGAGAGCGGTGAGCAGAAAGTCCCACCCGACTGATGTTGTTACCCAAACGGGCAGGCTGGGATCCCCAACGATCTTCAGTTCCAGTAAGAACTGGGGACACTGCCACATGGTGCAAACTGCTCCGCCAGAGACAGAGGATGTTGACCCAAGCTTTTGCTCTGTGACCAGACACCATTAGGTGCAGCAGAGTTTGGTGTGCAGAGGATTTGGTCCCTTTGTTTAGGCGTGGAAGTCAGAGGTTTTGTTCTCGTGCTCTTACATTTACCCCTTTGCAGACTGGAAATAAATGCAAGTTTTGCATCCCTCTCCTCCCTAGTACGCGTCTGGCAAGTAAAAGGCAGCGGAGCTGAGCCAGGGCCCAGCAAAGGGAGCCTGGGAGGGCTGTGGCACCCGAGCTGCACGTGCCTCTCTTCGCTTGAGCATCGGTCCTGTTACTTGTCATGCCGCTGCTGTACCACTAACGGGAAAAGGTGTGGCTGAGAGAAGACAGGGAATGCTGCTGCTATTTTTTATCCTCTTTCGCTATCTTTGTACAGGAGAGCTTGCTCACATAGACTGTGAGAATTTAAGACAGGTAAAAAAAAAAACAACAACATTGCTCTGGATTTGTGCTGGAAAAAGTCAGACAGATTCTTTTTGGTGCATGAAAGATGTGACAGGATTTGGTGAAGAAGCTGTAAATTGGAGAGGATGAGTCTGTATTCTGCAGGATTACTCAGTGAGCAGGCAGAGAGCTCAGCCTGAATCCTGCGCAGCTCCTGCCGCACCTGCACGCACACACACCCCCCCTTGATGCAAATTTCAGGCAATAAATCATTGTCCCATAATGTTTTTATTTAAGGTGCATTCTTTGTGTGATTGTAGATGCCTCAGTAAACAGCAATGCAGCAACCAGCTCACTGCTACTTAAAAACACTGTTTCAGTTATATATTTGGCTTCACAATGGCTTAAACTTCCTGGAGGGATGAGAAGCAGATGTTTATTTATGAAAAGGGGAAGCAGAGACACCAGAGTCCTTGTTGGAGCTGCCTCCTTACAGAGGAGGATTGCCCACCCTGAGGCCGAGGAAACCGGATGGACGAGGCCGAGGAAACCGGACGCGCTTCCTGCCACGGCCCCTTGGGACGCCTGGACCCGGCACTTTCCCACCCTGGGAGGGGGCTGGAGCACCCACCCGGTGTCAGGTGGCTCCTTGGTGAAGTTCAGCACCTGATGAATTATGGATGATGGTGGCTTATGTTTCCGGGAGTACGGGAATCAGCCTGGGATAAGCGCAAGAGGAGAATAGGCTGATTCTCCACAGGGGCTCCAATGGTGACTCTTCTCTGCGTGGGGGCTCAGAGCCGATGCACAGCATGGAGGGGGCATGGCCCCCCCAGCACAGCCCTGCAACACCCCAGGTTCCTCCGCAAGACCCAACCAGGGGAACAGGCCTGGCCATCACCATTCCCTCCCTGCCCAGAGCCCGTGCGGGGCAGGCTGGGGTCTGTTGTCTTCCCAAACCAGCTCCAGAGACCGACCCCCCACTGTCCCCTCAGCACCAGCTCACAGCGAGACATCAAGGGCAGCCACCATCGGGACCTCCACAGCACAGAGCCCAGGGCACACTGCAGCAGCGCAGCCCCCGCCACTCTCACGGAGCCTGGGCAGGCACCCGGGCTCCCATGTGCATCTGGATTTGCAGAAAAATCAGCTACTGGTGCCTCCAGCTCTTACAGACAGCCACGCTGCTGCCAGCCCAATGGCACTCACACCCCCTGCGCCCACCGGTGACACACTGCAGCCTGGGTCCCTGTCCCTGCAGTCACTGGGGAAGAGAAGCAGCTGGGATCCAGCAGAGGAGAAAGACCCTGACTTCTGCAGAGCGCAGCCCTCTCTCCAGAGGGAAAGTCACTGCATGGGAACGCCAGTCCCTGCGGGGCCTCGGGCAGCACTGGGGACAGGGACACGGGCTGGTGCCCACAGAGGCAGGGAGCCAGGGTAACCCTGCGCCCCAGCCGGGGAGATTTCTGACCTTGCTTCGGGCTCAAGCCCTTCAGTTCCTGACAGGCAGAGCTGGCACCAGTGTACAGCACAGTGACCTCACTCCAGCAGAAAGGGGCTGCTTTCAAAGGCAGCACCGAGCTCAGCACCACCGAACTCCCTTTGGACCGAGTTTCCCATCTGGTGCCTGGTGTGGGTGCACCGGATGGGATGCAGAATCCAGCGCTGATCCGCATGCTTGGATCTGCTGGGCTTTATCTGAGCCATACACTCTCCCCATGCACACCAGGGTATCTGCCTCCAGACAGGGCCCCAGCGCAGGCTGGAGGAAAGCATTCCCACACACATCCTCTCCCTGCAGCTCCTCAGCTTTACATAAACACTGCAGATAAATCTGCCCCCTCCCAGCCCAGGAATGCTCCTTTTGTAGAGGTGGTTTTGGCTCCATTCAGCACAGACATTGCCACAGCAAACTGTATCATAGCAACCCGCTGCTCCGCACAGCAGCCAGCCAGCTCCTCCAGAGCCCGCAGCGTGGGGGGCAGCAGGCACAGCCCGTTATCCCTGTCCCAAGCCGGTGCCAAGAATTGGGCTGTCACCTCCTGGGACCACAGGAGGAAAGGTCCTGTGCTGGCAGGAGGAGGTGAGGAATGGGATGCAATAGGTCAAGAACCTCCTTTTCTTAATGAGATCAAAATGGCCTTCATATTCATCAACTTTCTGCCCCAACTTCAAGTGTAGGAGCAGCCCAGGCACCGCGGCTGTGGTTCACCTGGCCAGCTGCCCCAGCAGTGGGGGACAGCCAGCGCCC
>NW_010171909.1:0-9095 GCF_000695765.1 Mesitornis unicolor | reverse complement strand
CCGGCGCCCCCGCCGGTGGCGGCGGGAGCCTCTGCCCCACCCCAGGAGGGCGATGGATGGAGAGCGATGGACAGCACCACTCCACACGGCAGGAAAGCCGCTGTGCTCCAGACGAGGGTAATCTCCAGCTTTCTTTGGAGGTGTCTCTGCTGAATCAGGAAATTCTGTTTGAAGGATCATTCTTCTAATTTTTGCATCTATTACTTTTTCATTAAGTATGACCAAAAAAAATCCAAACCACAAAAGCCTCAGTTACCTCAATTCCAGGTTTTCTATTGATTCTGACACTTTCAGATATTCCAGCGAGACACCGCAGAGACCCACGGTCTGGCACTTCCAAACACACACACACACGCACCCAAGGCTCATGTGTCTGCAGACCCAGCCCTCAGTTACTGCGTGAGTCATTCTCCCACTTGGCACCCAAGTTTGCAAGAAACAGGACCTATGTGCATCTGTTCATGATTAAAAAGAGAAAACTGGAGCAAGCCAAAAACCCACTTAAAAATAAAATCCACGTGGTTGTTGTCTGAAATTCAGGGGCGGATACAGCCACCAGCAGCTCCTCTTTCTTATCAGCTGGCAGCCCCTCAAAATGCCTGGCACCATGACTCAGAGATGCCACTCTCGGGCAGGGGACTGAAATGTGCTGTTTCATCTACACCAACATAGTGTTAATCTTCATTTGTTCCTTATTAGCTGTTCTGAGAGATAATGAGCCTCCTCACATGGGCACCCTCCACCCAGCAATAGCACATCACAAATCAGGAAAGCAAATACGCATGCAGAGCCATGATCTGCTCCGCAAGGGGCTCCTGCAACCCCAGCCAGCTCTGGCTTGAAACAGAGACAGGCACTGCCAAGACCTAAATTTTTCAGCATCGCACTTGTCTCAGAGGGCTCACTGTAACTCTCCCCATGGAGCCAGCAACGCTGCGGCGCACTCTGCTTTCTGCAGGGACAGCCAGGAACATCCGTCACAGAGTGGAGCAAAAATTCATCCCAGCTTTCTGGATGCTGCATTGACAAACCCGAAGAGCTTTGGGCTACCTCCCCGCACAGCAGTGTCAGACGAGCAGCGGCCGTTGGAGACCACAGAGGATGTCGTCTTTGCCAGACAAATCCCACCGCCGGCTCAGCCAAGCCTTTGTCCAGAGGACAAAGCTGTCAAAGCAGGACCAAGGCGCAGGTCCCTCAGTGCCCTCTTCCTGTGCATGTCGAGAAGCCTGTGCCACCTCTCAGGCAGCATCAGACACGAGGACACCGTCCCCTCCACTGCCACGGGTCTCCATCACCCCTCACCAATCTCCAGCAGCCACCAACTCTCCCAGCGCCTCCCGGGACGGGGGCTCCAACCCCTCAGGACTGCTGTGCACCACACACGTGCTCGGCATTTCCTGGGGTAAAGCAGGGCTTTCTGGAGCTGAATTCACAGCCCCAGCGGCCTTTTGTCAGAGAAATTTCTCTGAGTGAGTTTGTACCAGAAGCGAAGGCCCCACGTGCTGAGGCGCAGCTGGAGCCCCCTCCTCACCCCCCAGCCGGACAGGGTTCCCCAGCGCAGCCGCAGAGCTCTGGCACGGAGCAGGACCTCGTGCTCAGCCACGCCAGCTCTCCCCACCAGTGCTCCAGGCCCCATCAATGTTACGTGAGGTGCCAGCGGATGTGACGGCCTTCATGGCGCATTCCTCAGCCAGGGCAGACAATGATTAAGGTGTTAATAACAACGGTATCTTTTATTTATATCCCACCTTTAAGACTGGAAATACAATCTCTGTACAATTCAGAGGTGCTGGACTCACCCAGCTGCTCCCAGACCGGGCTGCACCTGTGCAGGAGCCACAGCTGGGACAGGGCCTGCAGCAGCTGGGGGTGCCATGGGCGCTCCCCACCCTGCCCCTCACCCAGCTCCAGCCAGGCTGGAAAGGGCTCTCCCAGCCGGGCACCATTTGCATGAGAAAGGCACAGGTCCCTGCTACAGCCTGGCCATTGTCTCCTTCAGGGCCCAACAAGGGGAGAGCATAAAAACACTGGATTGAAACCGCCTGAATGAGGGACTGCCGGCCCAGACACCCCGCGCCAGGCGAGGCTGGTTCCCATGGTGAGCCCGCAAAAATCTCCGCTGCTCTTCTGAGACACCCGGGACGCTCCAGAGCTGCCATTTCCTCTGCAGATGCAACAAGAGGGCACAATGTCACCCTAAAATATTTCCCACTGCTAGAAAAGGGGAAATCAGCCCAGAGAAACAATGGCACAGTTTACAGCAGAGGGTGAAGAGGAATTCAGCCCCTGGGAACACTGAACAGCCCCAAAGGTCATGCCCAGCCCCTTTATTTCCCTGGGGACAGACCAGGAAGGAAATTTTTCTTCCCTGGTCCTTTTACTCAACCACACAACGGCCTGGCCAGAACGGGCAGGTCCTGGTCCCGAGCTCCCCACACAGTGGGCTCAGGTCTCCGTCTGCAAGGGTGAAGCCACCTGAGAACAGGCCACTCTGTGTGGCGCACAGCACGGCTCCAGTGGCCATCTCCAGGTTTCTGGGACGGGACCACCAGCACAGCAAACTGCAGACATGGGTCCCTGCCTTGAAGATTTTAGTTGCCTTTGTAAAGGCAGAAGGCCATGCTTGAAGAGCAATAGCTCAGCATGCATGGCATAAAACAGACCAGAATATGCAAATGCCCTCCTCATTAGTGCTGATGGGTTTTATAACAGGAGACCATGAAATCAGCCATCGCCACCTCCCAGGCTGCAGGGAGACAATGGTCTGAACCATCAGAGTTCAGAGACCAACTTCATCCTCCCGGTGTGAAACCAGATCCTTTCTCTTGAAAGAAAATCAAAGGATTTTTGTGTTTGAAGATTGATAAAGTGCAGTGATCTTCCTGAGCACCCTGCAGCCCTGCTCAGCTGGGACTCAGAGGCAGGTTAGGACCCCTGACCCTGCCTGGCTGATTATTGTCTGGAAAAGGAGGATAATGCAGATCCCGCTGATACAAAAAACATGTTTCTGACACTAATACAGTGCTCATGAGAGTCCAGCCCAGGAGAGGGACAAGTTGCAGAGACAGGAATTAAAGAACTGGTGACAGACTCAGAGACATGGGTAATGATGGGCTCTGGCAGTGCCATGGCCCCAAGTCCAGACCTGACCACTCTGGGGTCACAATTAACGAAAGCAGCAGCAATTAGTGACATTAGAGGTTGAAGTGAGTGGCACTTTAATCAGGGTCAGGGTCAGAGTTGTGCTGCAATGACACAAAGCCCTGCCAGCCAGAGGAAACTGGGCAAAACAAGGAGAGCCGAGGCATCCCACCAAAGCTGGAGGGAGGCGGAAAGCAGCAGGGGGAACTGCCGGCCACGACTGCAACCTCAGCCCCGCGAAGGACCAAACACTGCACGGCCACCACCCCGGGACTCCTACGAGCTCCTCTCATGGCTGGACCACGACATTTTTCTTGCTTATATGACATCACTGCAAACCCCTGATGTGGAGCAAACGGTGCCATGACATGGAAGAAGCAATCGTCTGGAAAGTGCATGACTGAAACAACAGCTAATCACCTTGGACAATTAACCTCTGCTCCTAATTCTTCTGATGCACATACATAAATGAGTAAATTATGAAACAGCCCAGCTGGTGTACCTTCAGGACAGACATGACTGGGATGAAGGGAATTGTATTTGCATGGGCTGAGGTGGCACTTCTGGGCTCCTCCTGATCTTGTTCCTGGAATCCCGTCACTCGGGAGCAGGTTGTTCTGCTGGATCTGCCGGCAGACGGATCCCCAGCGCAGGCAGGCATGGGGTGCTCCTGCCTCATCCAGACCCAGTGTCCCGTCCCACGTACGCAGCTCACTGAGGCTCTGAGGAGCTTGCTCAGATGCAAACCTCACTCCGGCAATTGGGAGGTGGCTCTGGGAGCTCCTGGCAGAAGCCACCGAGGGTCTGTGGTGGGAGGCCTGGGGCTGCACGGGCACCACGAGCAGCTCGTCCAGGCTTCTCGCAAGCAGGCTGGAAATGATGCCTGTGGTAGCTGACAAGGGAGACAAATGGAAGCCAGAAGTCCCTTCCTGGCACTCCTGCCATGTCACAAGGGCAGCTGGCATTGCCACAGCCTGCCTGTCATCCTTTTTGTGGGGCACAACAAGGACGGGGAGCAGCAACAGATTCCCACAGCACAGCCAGCACACACGTCGGCTTTGAGGAACATGTCCGAGGGCTGAACCAACACAATTATCTTTGTGCAATGTTGCACATTTCAGGTTTACTGTGCATAAGCAGCAGATCCCTCCCTGATGCTCAGCTACCAGATAAGGTTTCTCCCCACAGGGAAGGCAGGGCCTGCAGACTTGTGAAGTTTAATTGAGTGGAGATTTTATCTTCAGAATCTGGGGCAGAAGGAAGCTGCATCCATGACCTCACCACACACTGACCGGCTCCTTCAGAGCTCCCCCTCCCACAAAGACTCCTGTGTCCCCGCCAGCTGTCCCAGAGCCCACCAGCAGCGCTTGGTGGGGTGAGGAGCATCCCTGGCACCACGCTGGGTGAGGGCTGGGACAGGCAAGCCACCACAGGCAGAGGACAGGGCGTGACTGCCCTGCTCCAGGGAGTTTCTGCAGGTCTGTTTATGCGACTGCCTCGATAAGGAGCTTCCGCTTGCCCTAAACATGCATTAAATCAGCATTAAAGCAGCATTGGAGGTGCCACGGTTGTCACAGAGCAGTCAGACTGACAGGAGAAAGGGGGCAAGCAGAGTGGTGCTGTCCTTGCCCACAGGAGAACAGATCCCCTCCGTGCTGTGGAGAGGGATCAGCACCAGAGCAGGAACAAACCCATCCCATGGAGAGCTCTTCCTTGCCTGTGAGGTGGCAGCAGCCAGCAGGGACGGCCGGTTGTCACCAATGGTCCCGTTCCTACCCCCGTGACTCCCCACAGCCCCACAGAGGCTGAGCCTCCCAGATCCGTAGGGGAGCAGGGATGGGCACTGCCCTTGCTGCAGGAGAAGCAACCTCTGACTTTGAGCCACGCAGCATCGCAGCACCCCCAGCACCATGCCCAGCCCAGCGAGACAATCCTCCCAGGGACTGTCATGTCATGTCATGTCCATCCGCCAACCACTCCAGCACAAGCATTTCTCCTGCCGTAACTCTTTAAACGTCTGTCTGACTGGTTCCTGACCTGCCTGAGAATGTGACCCAGCTGCACATATTTTTAGGCTTAACTACGTATTTGTGCTGAGGCAGAACACAAGTATGCTGGTTTCGGGCTCCCAGCCTCAACAGGGAGCATGGGAGGAGCTATTTTGGTATGGAAAGGGCAGCTCCACATTTTTTCTCTGCCTCGGAGTGCAACTGGCATTGAACTCTTCCCAAGACAGAGCTCTTGCACTTTGGAGGAGGCAGCCATGGCAATCCTGGAGCCACACACTGGGAATCCAGGCACAAGCAGCCTCAGCATCCAGGAGCTGCCATGGCTGAACTCTCCCCTTTCAGCTCCCCAGTCTCATCAGCATTCCTCGGTAGTTCCCCCAAAGAAGGATCTGTTATCGCAGCCCGCAGGTTCCCACACAGGCCATACCAAGGCGGGCTGTTTGCAGAGCCAGGCAGAGAGGGAGGTGGAGGGGGATTTGCAGCTCACAGTGTTATTCTTGTCTCGAAAGCGCATCTGCTGGAGACAGAAGCCCTGGTGGAGGACGGCAGCTGAGCAACTGCCCTGCTGTGAACTGCAGCACAGAGCACAGCAACACAGGGCTGCTGGACCTGCGGGCACTGATCTTTGCCATGGGGCAGGTTGTGGCAGACCCCGCAGCTCTCAGCAGCACTGCATCCTGCTTGTCCACAAAGAGTCCTCTCCAGCAGATTCCCAAGGCGGCAATGACCATGGGCAAGGCACAACGCCAGGCCTGGGCCTCCCCTCCACTCCTGGCACAGCTGCCCCTACCAGAAACAGGCAGCTCTGCTATGCATCAGGACCTGCACCAGGAGAAGATGCACCAAGCAGATAAGTGGCCTCAGGTGACATCGCTGTTCTGCCTGCCTGCACTTTGAGGACACAGACACAGACGGCAGAGCCTCCTGCGTAAAGGGGTGTGAACCAAAAGCAAAGAACTGAGCCCAGGCTGCCATGCACAGAGTGGCTTCCTCCCCGTTGTTATTGGAAACAAACCAAAAAACCCACCTAGGCACAGGGCAAAGCCTCAGACCTGCCAGCATGGATGCTGCACCCTGGTCTTGCCAAGGCACCGGGCAGCAGCGTCTCCTGAGCCCATCCATGCCCTTGCAGGTACCCAGCACCGGGGAAGGGGCTCTGTGGGGCCACGAGTGGGGGTGTTGGGCCACCCGGTGGCGTGGGCAGTGGGGTCCTGGCAATGCCCGAGTCAGTGTGGGAACGCACCGAGGGCTGGTTTCTGGAGGAGCTTAGCCAGTGCTGAACGCTCTTGCTGCTGGAGACCTGCTGAGCAGGGTCAGCAGGGCAGACCCACAGACACTGCCTGATCCCACAGGGAACACAGCTATGGCAGCATCCAAGAAAGCCTGCCTGGTGCACAGCTCATGGCAATGGCACTCCCTTTCACACCACAGAAATGAAACTCGCCTACTCTTTGCAAAGCAGCGTCAGTGATCACAAAACCATCCGCCCTTCCTCCACCAGCCACGAGGAAGAAAGCTCTTCCCGACGGATCTGAGGCACCGGCACGGTGGGTCTGGGCGGCATTCAGCCCTCTGGGAACAGCACTCCCAAGCCATTGGCATCCCTTGCACAGGAGCCATGCAGAGGAGCTGTTCCTGTGCCGAGCACGTTTGGCCAACAGCAGCAAAGAAAGAATGTGCCAGAACTGGAGCACGAAGAGCAGCGAAGCGCCACATCCTCTGTGAGGCTCAGGAGCAGAGAAGCCTGGGCACAGCAGTCCCCCAGAGCCACAACCCTGCCAAACTAGGTTCACTTTTCCCCCTCGGTCTAAGGCATTTCAGAAGGGGCAGAGTTCTCACATTCGCCCTGAGCAGCACAGATTTCATCCTCCTTAGTGCCAGAAACTCTCCAGAGTCACCCTCCAGCCCCAGAAAAACTCATCACTGGACAAGGTTAAAAGACCTTTAAAGGAAATCAGAGGTCCCAATACAATTTGGGAGCCATTCAGTTCTCCATCACTTCAGTCCACCCTATGGCAATATTTCTCTAACAAGTGTTTACCGCCTGCCAGCTGCTAATGTCACAGTCTGCATTTGCCACTTAGCAGGAGGGGCAAAGTCAGCCTGAAAAGCTGCATTTTTCAGCGCACCCGTATCAGCCAGTACCACAACCCCCAGGAGCAGACAGCACCCCGGTTTGTACAGAGATTCTCAACCCAACTTCTGAGCGGTCAGGGAGGCTGTGCACACTCAGTCGCAATATCGGGGTAGTGGAAAGTCAACAGCAGCGTGCAGTCTATAGCTAAAAATATCAGTTTGATTACTAGGGGAAATTGCTGTGTATTGCTCTGCAGAACTGTTTCTTGAAGAACTAGCTCCTGTGTGTTTCAGCTCAGAGCTGCAACAGAGGGGAATTTATTTGGAAAACTATCTAGTGAACTCCATCTACAACAAAGCTCTTAAAAACATCTTACATTTTTCACAAGGAGAAGGGAGAAAGAATCAGTCCGTTTCCTCTTGTCTATAGAGAGAAGCATTAGACAAACTTGTATCTTCTGTTGAAAAGGGTAAAAATGAATGTGTGGCAGCATCCAATGCAGATATCGGATGCATATACACAGCTTAAAGGACTTTTTATCATGCCCTTTTCTTTTAACATTTGTAAGATAAAAGCCAAACATTCTGGCGAGTTCCTGAAAAGCAGACAATGCACCAAACATGCTTCCACACCCTCAAAAGGTGAAGTTTTTCATGTCAAATACAGTTACACGGAGCAAAGCTGTGCAGTGCCTAACAAAGATACCCCACCCAGTCCCTTTTCATAGGCTGAAGTCTGTGGTTTGGAAACCCCCACGGCCACAGGGGTGATCGAGCCGAGGGGTCCGCACAAGCGCACCCCAGTGACATGCAGGGTCAGCCACCCCTCCCTCCTGGCACACCCCAGCCCAGACTCACCCCATCGGAGCAGCTCCAGGAACCCTCTGCAGGGAAGGGCCCTGGGACAACCAGGATGGCTTCACTGCCACCACGTCCAAGGGCCCTCACGCAGACATGACAGCCCAGCACGATCCACCATGCAACGATTCCCAGGCCGTGGCCACCATTCTGTGCTTCACACACTACTCCTCATCCAGCGATGGGAGCCAGCGCTTCATCTACAGCTCCAGCACCAAGAGCTGCCCCAGGAGCCAGTGTCTTCCTGGCTCACATCACAGCATGCATCGTGCAGAAGCAAAAAAACCCTTTTTGTCTCAGGGAATAAAAAGCAGCAAAAGCAAGGTCTCCTGGCTCTGAAGGCTCCAGAACAGATTCAAACGCATTTTGCACATTTGCTAGTCCACGGCTCAGTAAAGACACTGCTCTAGGTAGAGCTGTGCTGATTCTGCAGCTGATGGATGTAATCCTAGGGCATAATTTGATGGATGTGAAATTACAGCAAAGAATTTGGGCGTACAAGAGCAAAGAAAGTCCTAGGTTACATTTTAATTTACTGTTGCTCTTGGACACCAAGATGACGCCAGAAATTCTGGGGAAAGAGCATCAGCAAGCCTGTGATGCACGCACACTGGCGGAGCACAGCATTCAGCTGCACCATGCGTACACAGCAGTCCAAAAAGGCTGTCGGAGGTAAATTAAAAGGTACGTGTGACCTTCGCTGGATGCCAGTATTTTTATTAGCTCTGCATCAAGCACTACACTTGCAACTCACGCCCGACAGAAAGACAGTGTGAAGTTGGGGAAGGGTCTTGGTGGGCTGGGACAGTGCTGCCTACGGCTTCGTGCAAAAGCCCCACAACCGAGGACAGAAAAGGCAAAACCAAACCAAACCCCCGAGCACGCCGGACGCTGCGTCGCGGTGAAAGGGCAGCGCGGTACCCTCGGGGTGACGGGTCCCCAGTCCGCGTCGTCCCCCCCACTCCTCTCAGCTCTGCCGCGGCTCCAGGGCCCCCGCGCCCGGGCGGGGCC
>NW_010171908.1:0-1630 GCF_000695765.1 Mesitornis unicolor | reverse complement strand
TCTCCTTAGTTCTCCTTTTGTTGCCAACGTACTTATAGAAAACTTTTTTATTGTCTTTAACAGCACTAACTAGATTAAGTTCCAGCTGTGCTTTAGCCCTCTAGTGTTCTCCCTGCACAGCCTCACGGTAGCCTTGTATTCCTCCTGAGATGCCTGCCCCTTCTTCCAAAGATCATAAACTCTCTTTTTTTTTCTGAGCTCCAGCCAGAGCTCTCTGTTCACCTGGGCCTGTCTTCTTCTCCACCGGCCTGTTTTCTGAAACACGGGGACAGCCAGTTCCTGCACCTTTAAGAGTTCCTTCTTGAAAAATGTCCAACCTTCCTGGACTCCTTTGCCTTTCAGAGCTGCCTCCCAAGGAACCCTGCCAACCAAGTCCCTAAACAGGCCAAAGTCTGTCTGCCAGAAGTCCCACGTGGCAGTTCTGCTAGCACCCTTCCTTGCTTCCCCAAGGACTGAAAACTCTATCGTTTCATGATCACTATGCCCAAGACAGCCCCCAACCATTACATCCCCCACAAGACCTTCTCTGTTTGCAAACAGCAGGGCCCGCAGGGCACCTTCGCTTGTCGGTTCCTTCACCAGCTGTGTCAGGAAGTTATCTTCCACACACTCCAGGAACCTCCAGAACTGTTCACTCTCTGCTGTGTTATATTTCCAGCAGATATCCGGGAAGTTGAAGTCCCCTACAAGTACAAGAGGAAGTGATCACAAGGTTTCTTCCAGCTGCCTATGGAATATTTTGTCTATTTCTTCATCTTGTTTAGGTGGTCTATAACAAACTCCCACCATGATATCTGACTTGTTGGCCTTCCCCTTGATTCTCACTCATAGGCACTCAACCCTATTCTCACTATTGCTAAACTCTAGGCAGTCATAGCAAACCCTAACACACATGGCCGCCCCACCGCCTTTCCTTCCTTGCCTATCCCTTCTGAAGAGCTTATACACATCAACGGCAGCACTCCAGTTGTGTGCCTCATTTCACCGTGTTTCCATGTTAGCTACTATATCAGAGTTATCCCAATGCACATTGGCTTCCAGTTCCTCCTGCTTATCGCCCATGGTATGTGCACTGGTACGTGCCCAACACTTCAGTTGGGCTAAAGGCCCTGCTACCTTTTCACAGGGAGCAGTCTGAATTTCTGCCAAGCCATGCTCAGGGACTTCCATGGTTACAAACCCGTCAATGACCGCTTTGTGTGCTACATGGAGCTCCATCCCCTACCTCCACTGGAATGGTAGTCTGAAGAGTCTCACTAGCACACTGTCCCACACGTGTCGGCGCTTCTCCCACAGGGTCTTCGCTAGCAAGTTGTGTTTTATCCAGTTTCCCCTCTCCCTCCTTCAAATGTAGCTTAAAGCCCTGTCAACTCTTGCCCCAGCAACCTTTTCCCCTTTTGAGATAGACATGTCCCATCCCCCAAAGGTGGTGAAGCGTAAACTGATCCATGATTAAAAAAATCCAAAGTCCTGCCTGTGGCGCCAGTCTCTGACCAGGCATTGATCTGTTGGCTTTTTCTGTTTATTGACTCAGATCTCCTGGAACTGGTGGGATAGGGGAGAACACTACTTGTGCTCCACATCCCTTGACCAGTTGTTCCAAGCCCTTGAAATCCCTCTTCATTGCTCT
>NW_010171907.1:12811-23971 GCF_000695765.1 Mesitornis unicolor | reverse complement strand
TAAGGAAAAACTTTTTTACTGTAAGGGTTACTCCTTGCGTCTGGTTCTGCAGGACCAACACTTATAACTAGTTGTCCTTATTATTATATTAACTTCTTTTTCTTGCATGTATGCTCTTGTCCTCTGGTTTACCTTAGAAACTGTCCAGCCTCAGAGCTGATTTTATCACTGCTGTAAATGCAAAGAGAGTAAGTTGAAGGCATACTCTACCCCCAAATTAACTAAATTAGCATTTTAATCTCTTTTCTGTAATTTAAAATACTGTGAAAGTTATGTATATTGACATATGTGTAATGTGTATAGGTACATATGTATAAGCCCTGCACCCTAGAGTATCAATTGTTGATTATTAGCCTTTTAGATATCATTAATAAAAATGGATTAATTAATTTTTATATGGTGGGTTTTCAGTACACTTTAAAAATAAAAACTAAATGAGTGAGACTCACTTGATGCTTCTGAACTGGAAAAGTCCAAATCCAATCTTCCTGTCATTTTTGAGAGAAAGCAGATATTTCAGAAAAGAAACACTTTGAACACCCAACCTAACATTACAGTTCTAAGTTTGGAAATGGCCAGGCTTTTGCAAGCTATTCTTCTCCAGTGAAGTTCATTTTGCTAAATTTAGTAAATCAAATGAAAGATCAGATGAAAACTTGATCTGTCTTTAATTTGCTTTATACTAAAAAAGAACGTAGCCAACTGTATAATAGCTTACTGCCTGGTAACTGCAGATAGGAGCACCCTGCTGTTAGCAGCCTGCTGGGATCTTAGCTTTTCTATGATTTTATATGAATTGAAGCCATATATGTGGCAGTATAGCAACTAGCAAGGTAAACACTTGTGATATAAGTCATCCTACTTCTCAAAGGCACACAAAAATGATGACTGTATCAGCCTTTTTTATTTATCACCCCATGAATTTCAGAGGAGACAGCCTGGAGCTTCAGGAAGAACAGCTCCCCTTCCCTCCCAGACCTGGAACAGTTTTGTTCCTTCACTCCAAGAAAAATACTCTGGGCCAAATATTTATAGAGAGTACGTTCATATACCTCTGTAGAGTTAGACTCTATCAATTTAGCTGTCTTTTTCTGCTCTCATGTCTCATGGTTTCTGTACTGTGATTAACAACATCTTTCCCCCCCACCCCGCTAAGTTAGTTAACACCAACATCTTGAAAAACACACATATGCCTGTTATTCAGAATTACATCATATTCTCAGCAAAAAAAGTCTGTGTTCCTGATGTTACCAGCTGCTTCTGAAAAGATAAGTCACAAGTTTGTTTATGTTTTGGGTTTTTTTTGGGAAATTCTTATTTAGATTTTGGAGTGCCTAAGCTTATGGCATCCTTACACGGTTTGACATCAACAAATGCAGAACTGCTCTGCTTGTGCCTTAAACTAGCCAGCCAGCATGACCTTTTGGCTCAGGCAGAGCTGTTGTCTGTGTGCCTTTGGGACAGTTGCTGGCATCCTTGGAGTGAGGTAGAGAAAGCCTTTAACCATTTGCAGTGTCTGAATGAGTGTGGCCTGAGATACCTTACAGAGGTGTAACACAAAGGAATACTGACCACTTCTTCAGAAAAAAAATCAAAACCCTTCTAAAATACCTTAACTGGAGCATTCTGAAACAGAACCACTGGGAATGACAAATAGTTTTTGAAATCTTCAGCCTAAGCTTAACTATTCACTTTTTTCCTCAGTTTCCAGACTGTTGGTTATCCTACTTTATAATACTCACGACATGATAACGATACTAATATGTACATAATTGCAAAGTCATGCCACTTCTTATCTATAGGGAAAAGAGGTGAAAGGATGCAGTGGTATTGTAAGTCCTACAAATTTATGAAAATGACAGTAACAAACTTTAAAAAAAAAGAAAAGGTGGCAAAAAGAAAGGGACTTATGTGTGATTTACAGCTTTATTTTCTTGGAGCATATGTATGAGTTGCATGAAGCACTCGAACTACGGTGAGAAAATGATAACAATGAGGTTTGCAGCCTTTCACAGTGATTCTGTTTGTTAAACTGTACAGGGGAATTTCCTGCTTTCCTTTCATGTTTTGGAGATATTTTTTTGTGTTGTCATACAGCCTGGTATTAAAGTAAATGCTGTGTTCTGATTTCTATCAGTGTGGTTTAATCAGCAGCTGAGTTTTCTTGCAGCACCTTAAAAATAACGATATTTCAGTCACCCGAAAAGGAATTTAGTTTTCTCTGTCTGGCCTGGTTACATGAGCAGGGGCAGTATACCCCCAGTGATGAAGAAATATGGCTGTGGATTAGGCGTGGATGTATTTCTGGCATACACTGTCAAAACTCTATGGAAATATACTAAACATTTTATGCTGGGTATCCATTCTTAAAATGCAGGGCACATTTGAATTACATGCCTGCAGTCTTCCTTTGTATTTTGTTGTGTATACACAGCCTTGAGAAGCACATACCATCCTCTCTTGTCCAAAACGCTCAAATTACATCATTTGCCTAACCTCCCTTTGAGTACCCCTTCATCTTGGCACCAGTCACTGCAAGGCTTGCTTTGGCTGTGTTTGTTCTCTTTTCAAAAACACATCTTTGTGGAATGTAGTATCTCTTCAGGGCATAATCAGTCAGGGTGCAAGAAAAGAACATGGAATGGATTACCAGAAAAATCACTGCAACACTGATATCTTGCTGATAGGCAAGAATCTCCACCATCACCATAGCAAGCATCATATTTTATTTAATTGTTATATTTGCTCTTTGGGAAGCAATGTCTTAATCACGATAAGCGCATGCTATATCTCTCTAGTCTTGTCACAGCACTAATGTTTGCAGCACCAAGACATTTGGCATCTTCTCTACCTTGCAGGGAGCCGTGGTTTTTTGCATGGACGCTCCACAGTGACAATTATTTCTTCACACTGCTTCCAAGGAGGGGTAGCAGGAATTTCTGGCAGTGAAACTGTGTGTTACACTGTAATTTGGGTGCTCTGTATGGTGGACATGGATCCTGGAGTCTCCTTCTCTGGAGACATTCAAAACCCCGTTGGACGCGTTCCTGTGTGACCTAGTCTAGGTGATCCTGCTCTGGCAGGAGTGTTGGACTGGATGATCTTTCGAGGTCCCTTCCAACTCCTAATATTCTGTGATTTTGTGATTCTGTGATCCTTTGAGCCTTAGAGAGCCTGTTGTGCTGCAGGTTTGTTCAGGATGCAGACTGGGGGTTAGAAGTTTTGCCAGTGGACCCCTGGCTCCACAGACATCCTGGAGAGGGAGAGTTACATAGTTCTTCTAACTCTGTCATTGCTGTTGGTCTGCAGCTGGAAGAAAATTCCTTCTTTCATGTCACTCTTTAATGGGAATTTGTGATTTGTTAAAATCTCTTTCTGGAGTCCTGCACATACACACATCTATGAATCTGACCCTACTTTTGTGTCCTCAGACATTACCTGCTGGTTTTGGATAGTTGTGAGAGGAACAGTCTTATGCCACTAAACTATGAACTCTACAGTGTTAAACGTAGATCTGAACTCAAGAATAGAGGTGAGGAGTGCACTGCAGAGAACTGCCTTTGCCTCTCATTCACAAAATATGTCATCTTGGATGACCTCTAAATTTGTTGGCCAAAACACTTTAGACCTCCTTTGGTACATTACATTGTTCTTCCCAGTTCAGACAACTGGGTTTAATTTTCAACACATAATTATTCTACACTTCTTTGTGCATTCCCTCTTCATCTACCCAAACTAAATGCATTTTGACAGTTACCACCAAGAAATAAAAAATGTTTTATTCCATGATTCATTGGATGCAGCACTGGAAAGTGAATCATTCCTTTACTGCGTAAGTGCTACCACATATTGCAGTGACTCTTGATTTGGAATGTATAACTGTATGTTTTGTCTGATCCTGTATGTTCCTGGGAATCTTAAAAGCTCAAAGGCCCTGTCTAGAACCTATATTTGAACATCATTAGGTCTGGTCCACAGTGAGTGGCTTAAGAGCCCTAGAATCTACTTCAGATACAGTCATTTTTAAAACCTGCTTAACTGCAATAGTTGAACCCTGTCCTGTGGCTTTCACAGACACAGAGTTAATACTCTTGAACAGTGGTTCTTGGAGACTCTTTAGCCAGATATTTCTTTCAACTATTTATGAAACTTTTTTCTTTTTTTTTCTTTTTCCTTTTTTTTTTTAAAGATTTCTACACCTGATATTTTCTTCACCTCATTCATACTGTAAGCTTGAATGAAAAGTTAATTTTATATTAGAATCTCTTTAGCATTCATGGGTGAAAAAAAAGCTTGGTTATCTTTTAATCTGTTTTCAATTTGGGATGCAGGTAGGCGTTTAGGGTTTATACAGCTGTTGCTGACTCTCGGTGTTCACAAAGTGTTCCTTTTTAACGTCTTCCAAAAAGTGGTATCATGAGAGATTTGCATATGCATTTATTAATCTGCCCCAGCATGGGGACTGACTTGTGTGCTGAGATATTTTTCTCTTCTTTCAAGGACATTTTTGAACTTTGGACCGTCTCAAGGATAAAGAACCAGAATGGCTTTTTTGGTATTTGATTTCTCACTTTCAACATAAGGGCCTTTTCCTGTGCTCAGGAGAATATATTCTCATCTTTCACAACATGCCCAAGAAAGGTTCGAAAGATAGTCCAAAGGCATGAATTAATTCTTAACCTACTGGTAGGCAAAAAATCTGTTTCTTCTTCTCTTCTTGATGTCATACAGTGACAAAGCTTCAACCTCAAACTAATTTTTTTTTAATTTAACAGGTAGAAACAGCTATTTGTATCCTTGTTTGTAACCTGGCTTTAGCTGGCCCTGTAACCTGGTAGCACTCTATGTCATGTATTCAGTCTTTGTAGGCTTCTTTCTTTTGGCTTTCCTTTACGCATATGTGTCTGGAAAGGATACTTTCTTCCTCAGAGCAAGATGAAGTACCTCACTATCTTCTCTCATTTTAATGCTTTATCATACATGCAGTACTGAGTAACAGGGATCCCAACAAAGAGGAAGAACATGATTTATCTGTGAGTGAAGTTCTCTGGATGGGTTTAATGTTCCCTGGAGAGACATGCTTTTTTCCATCCATCATCCATCCCTGTGGTGTTCAGATCATGGATTCTGACCTGTCCATTCACAAAGCTGTGGGCCACATTTTCTGCTGGGATACCTTGGCACGTCTCTGTACTTGAGGGGATAGACTGACTGCTGCCAGGGCAGGGCATTGTGTAAAACTTTTCTTAGCCCCACAGATAGAGTTGTTTACCTGGGGTGAAGACAGAGGTGTTCATTTAAAAGTGTAGAAGTTGTGAATCATGACTCTCATAACAGATGCTGAGGCACATGCTTATGGAACGAAAAAGACCCTCAGGAGATGGTGAACATCTGACAAACCCATGTGAGGAAAGAGGCTCATCCCCTCATTGCTGCCTTGGGTTAGTAAAATGAGGAGTGGAAAGATGAACTATTAGGCTATGAGAGAAAAATTAAGGTTGTCTGTAAAACTTTCTCCTCTGCCCTGTTTTATATCCATTAGTGCTTTACCACTCACTAGGTCTCCAGCAAGCTATTTAATAGATGTTAAAAGAAAAATCTTAGGTGTGCATTTAGCCTATTGCAATGTTAAGGAAATGGATGCTACTGAGCATGTAGTGCTGTTAGTGAGAAATGGAGTGATGCTCCAAGCTGCTCAGAATGTCCTGTGACTTTTCCCTGCAGACTTGAGATGTAAGTTATACCTTTTGTAAGGACCTTTGAATTTCCACAGTGGTGTAAACAGGCATTAATGTAAATAAAAACAGAGAGCTTCGTAATCTCTTGCTTATATTTTATACAGCTGAAAGAGAGAGCTGTATTAGAACTATTACTTCCCATTTAAGTATCTTAATTTATGGGTCAGATTTTATGCTAGTTTAAATTAGGGTAATCTCAATTATATATTAAGGAAACTACCCCAATCTAATGGCCCTACTTATTTATAGGGCCCAAAGCCTTTTTGAATTTTATAATTCAAATAATTTTTAAATGAAACTAGAACACTTGAAAGCAGCATACATGATTAGCCTGTACTTAAGAACAGCTCATTCTAAGCTCTTAGAATTTTCACTATGTTTGAAGTGGTCTATCAAACACTATGATCCACTATGAAATGCCATAGTCTGATGTAAAATTGGTATCATAAGTGAGGAGGCTGCTAGTGACCTAACCCCTTGTGCAGGGAAGCAAATGACTGGAGAAAGCTGGACTCCTTTGCAAATGATGCACAACAACCACACTCAGACTTTGACTGTCAGGGATGTGAAAATATGGGAATATCAACCTGGTGTCATCCAGGGTTAAAGTTGCTCCCATTGAGGCAGAGCTGCAGCTTTTACATAGCTTGGGTAATGCATTTGCAGATTTTTAAAACTAGGGAAATTTGACTTGCTATGAATCAAACTCTATGCTTTACTATAGACGATAGACATTGCTGAACTTTTCCTACTAATTGCTTTTGAAAACAATGCCTTCTTAACTCTGTACTGCAGGCAGTGAATGGGTTGGAAAAATGTGATGATTGCCTAAGATTTATATGTAAAGTTTTCTAATCCAAATCTGTTGCCTCAAACATTTCATACTTTTTTTTCTCCCCCAAATTCTGAATTGGGCAATCAGAGCAACATAAATTACCAAATAAAAGGAGTGTCCTCTCAGCCTCCCCCAAAACAGTTCTTGGACAACCTCTGAGGGAAAAAAAAACATTAACGATGCTTAAAGCTGCACTGACCCCAAAACGAAGCTTTCCTGGGTTTGCTGCTGCACAGTCTCACTTTTCCGTGGTCTTTTATAGGAGGCAATTTCAGTGCTGGTTATGATTTGAAAGGACTGGCCCACAACCTGACCTCAACCAAATTGGAACAACATGTCACCAAAGGTCCTGGTCCCATGGTATGTGCTTGGAAATACAGCTCCCCAGTGTGGAGAGGTTTCTGGCAATTCAGTGAAACTAAACTCAATTTCCATGGTTAGAAATTGCTGCAGGAGCATTTCATTGTGTTGCAGTTGTCATGCTCTGTATCTTTGTGAGTGTGTGTGTGGGGGTGCACTTGCATATTTGTGTCGCTGTTCTACTGTGAACAGTTAGGGCAACTCTGAAAGTTGATTTGTGGAGAGAAATTACAAATTTCTGTTAAATTATTGACACAGAAGGGAAAATACTTTTCTCCTTTGAAGTTAACTAAAACCAAATGGGATTGTTTCCCCATGGGAAAAGTGGGAGTTTAGTTAAGATGCATCCCCTCCCAGAAATCTTTCAAATTATACATACTGTACCCTCTGTTTATATAAATATGAGTTACATGATTGTGTGTACAGGGTCATTTGTAGTTCAAATAGAAATGCAGTGCTGCTAGGCAGAGGCTATGGAGAGATTGAGGAGACTCTAGGATCTGCCATTTAACCCTTTTCAAACACAGTTAAGTGGCTTTGAGTAGATCTGCAAGAAATCTTTGATATGGTGTCAAATGGAGATACCCTGGCAAATCTGGGTTTCCATGAGGCTCTAAATGAAGGGAGAGAGGCTGATCATTTCTCATCTACATGGTGTGCTCTGATTGTACATTGTTGTTGATGGTGACATCCAACAGTTTATGCTCTGCATTAAATTTGTTTATGTGTTCTCATCCAGCTGTGAAGTTCAAAATTTGCAAGGGATGTTTTCCCACACACAGAATAACGGATCTGTCAGATTGAACTAAGCGTGGTTCTTTTCCAATTTGCCAGTGATTTTTTTTTCACTTCAGCTAACTTAATAATAGTTTGTTTAAATGTCATTAAGCCATAAATAAATTGTCTTCTGAAACGTTTTTTCTCTGTCATACTATCATGTTTCTGTGTGTCAGTTGAAATACATATTTCTGGCTGAGTGTCTTTCTATCTTTTAAGCTGAGAGTTTGTAATATTTAATTTCACCACAGGACATTGTTATGTTTTTACTCTTATTGTCTATATCCTTGGACTTCACTTTCTGCTGCCTTATGTCTCCTGCAAAGTCTCTGAGGAAACGTAGACAGAATTGCTAGCGTTCCCTAATTTAGTAGCTCTGGGCAGTCCAAATATTTTTTTTAGGAATGTCATGACTATTGCCTTGTAGACAAAAAGTTTTGTTCCCAATCTGTTTTCTACACCACCCCCCCATTTTCATCAGTTTTCCCCAAAAGTCTTGCAAGCTTTGGGTAGTCTGTGGCTTATTTAATCTCTAAGAATGCCTCCTCTCCACAAAATTTCACACTTAGTTGAACATTGCTGCTGCATATGGAAATGAATCATTATTGGATATGTGTGGTGTCCCCTAAAGATTGTCAGGATCAGGCTGGTGTACATGTTCAGTCTTCCTGAGACTAAGAGATAGACCAAAGCTCCTGAAAATCAATCAACATTGATTTGGAGGTACTTCTTAGCATAGGCAAAGGAGCCATGGCATCCACCAAGAACTCGTGAGCCAGTTCTTCTGGTGACCTTTTTTGCAGTGATGGTGGCAAGCAGAGCACGGGGTTTGTCTGGTGTGTTGAAACATGTAATTAACTTCTGTGCTCTCCTGAGTGGACTCCTTTCCCCGGTGTCTTCTGCAAAGATGTTAAGAGAGCTTCCCTTACTTGACAAGGGAATAAAGACTGACTGTAGAGTCAAATGCCCCTAAAACCAGTGACCTGGACTTTCAGAGTTGCTGTGAGCAGTGGAAGGGCTTCTAAATTACCAAATAGGCTTGGGGCAAACTAGCCTGTTACTGGCAGGGAGTGTTGGGCAAGTGGCTTTTTCCACTGCTTCTGACCTCTTCACTGCTGTGTGTCCCATGATAGTTCTCCATTCTTTAAAAATAATTTTAGACAGTATCAAGGCAGTATCAGAATTTGACAGAGGCACATTCATAATTGCCTGTCAATAAAAAGCAATGCAGGTAGATACAGTTTCAGAAAGCAAATGCTTGAATTAGATACACGGGTATCAGTATTGGATTCGCAGGTATCAGTATCTATTGACCCAACACTATATCTCCTGTGGTCTCACCTCAGGTAATGTTAGAGCCAGCAGGGTCAGTAGGCTCTCAGTTGAAATGGAAACAGGGCAGTTGTATCACCTGAAATCTGTAGCAGCTTCTCTCATTTGGAGATCACTCTTGGTTTTTGACAGACAAAGCTATGTAACTAATACAGAAGGTTTGCTTCCTGAAAGTTAGTTTTCCAGATGCTTTATTCATGTAATCTTAGCCCCAACATACTCCTACTGAGCAAAATAGCTGGGCTCTTTAAAGATGTACATGGATTGTTGCAATGTGTGCAATAATCTCACTTTTATCCTTCCCTCTTTTTTCTAAAGGCAGTAAGAAATCTTCTGCAGGCTTCTAAACCAGTTCAAAGTTGCTTAATGGAAGGTACAGGTTGAGCTTAAGAGCTGTACACTGGTTTTAAGGTATTGACCTGTTGAGAATATGGATTGCATTTTGTAACTCTTTACTCTCCACCTGCAAAGTCTGCAGCATCTAATAAGAAGCATGAGTATAAAGTGGCCGTAAATAACTCACACTGGAAATAAGAGGGTTCCCAGTATCAGAGCTCTGGGCTTCTGGAGCAGCTTCCCAATAGGAGTAATGGAGGCAAGAACAAACTCACTAAATACTTGCAAGATTAATCTTGATAAATTAATGGACAAGACAGTTTGAAGTGAGTACAGCAGAAGTGTAAAACTCCGTGTGGGCTGGTCGCAGGACACGATCACATGGGTTATTTCTCTACTAAGTAACCAGTGATGCTTGGTGCTTCGCACCGTTCATTTATGCCTAATTATCACAGACATATTACAATGTGAAACTTGAGCATAATGGCAGAAATCAAGTCAAGCTGTTAAGCAAGATGATATTCTATCAGTTATCACTGTCTTTCCTTACTGTGGCAACAGGGTTATAGGGCTGTGGTGCCTAGCCAAAACCATAATGCAGACAATAATTTGATTATGTTAATTCAGTCAGTGGTCATATTGGTGTTATCCAGCATTTTTAGGTCACTCTCCTTACTCTTATCTTCATATTCTGTATAATGGCATTGAGCTCCTTCTACAGCCCAGTATCCATCCCCCTTTAACACTCCCAGCTCAAATCCATCCTCTCCACATATTCTTGCACTCTGAGCTCAGCTAGAGTAGCCATGGTGGTGTTCAGCTTAAGTCCTCTTGAAATCCAGTGCTCCTTCTACCCTTTCCTATCTCCCTGCAACCCTTTGTAGCTTGTCTGGGTCCTTTCTGCTCCAGCCAGACAAAAATGACTAGATTCTCTTTGTCAGTAATAAATATTAGGAAGAACTAAGGTAGGTAGGAAACACAGAGAGAAAGATCCTGCCTTTTGAAAGTGCTATCTGAGCATTTCACAAACATTTTCACGTTTGCACAGTAGCACGCTAAACCTTAACTCTGTCATCTCCTTCATTATTTAACTCTACAGCTTTAAAGGGACACTTTCTTAATGAGCCACAGTAGAAGAAGTAATTACTTTTGGCTGGGTATTTATCAATGGTAATTTAAATGTTGTTTTGTCCTTTGTCAGATTTGTGCATTAATTTGAAGCTCAGTTCAGTTCTGGAGAGCGGAAAAGGCAGTGAGAAAAGCTTTGTGTTCATGGAATTTCTTGTACAGTTTACAAATAAAAATACTGTTTTTTTCTAGCTGCTAGTGCCTAAAATTCTTAACCTGGGCTGGGAAAGTCAAAGAGAGTTCTCTCTGCTATCTATGTGACAAGCAGTAACAAAGTCCCTATTATCCAAACTACAGTTTGTTCAGCTGCATTGTCTAATATAGAGATTTTTAGCTTGTGATGCTTGGATTTTAAGGACTCCACAGATGGCTTCTAAGCCTTTGCGAAAATAAACTAAGAAAAGTGGGTTTGCTACTAGGCTTAAATTTACTTGCAGAGCTGCACTTTTCCTACTTTGAAACAAACAAACAAACAACTTTAGCAATCTGCAAATTAAAAAAAAAAAAGGAAAAACACTTGTCTAAAATTTAGTCTACAGTCACATGGATGTTAACAGCCAAAAGGCTAATAGACTTTACACAGCTGTTACTGGGGAGAGATGTGGGGTTTTGTTGATGCACCTGAATATATTTGAGGTTGCAGTTGTTATTAGG
>NW_010171907.1:3642-12780 GCF_000695765.1 Mesitornis unicolor | reverse complement strand
TGTAGGGAAGCTTCTGTGTGGGAGTTTAGAAATACACATCTGTTAACTCTTGCTTAGCCATCAGTTAAAACCTTGGCATTGGGTGAGTGTTTGTTGGATTACCTTTTCCCACATGCAGGTCTAATTAAATGGAAGTTGCTCTCATTCAGTTTTATCACACTGATAGGTGTTCAGGATATATCACACTAGAGCAGTCTCTAATAAACTAAGCAAACTGTACTAATAAAAACATCAACTGATCTAAACAAATCCAGCATCAGCATGCACAGATGATGTGTGGTGGATACGAACAGAATTACTGTGATGCACAAACTTACAAACACTCCAGATCAGGCACAGGTCCAATCAGGGTCTTGGATAAAATCTTTGCATCCTCCATCCTATTTATTCACTGAAGCATGTTTCTCTGGAATGAGGTTTTTCTATCGAAACAGTATGTAAATGTGTATATATGTGTATGTATTTAAAAAAAAATTTCAATGGCATTCTTCCTCGCAGGGAGGAAGTTTTCCCTAAGCAGGGACTGTTGATATAAGCAGGTATGGAGTGCTGGTGGACTTGAAGTATCTGACATATCTGACTGACAAGCTTTGGAGGAAAGAGCTCTTTGGAGTCCTCTGCATCACTTTGGTGCACTTTTGAGAAAATGTCTGTAGAAAAGGCAAATGCTGAATAACTAAAAATGCTGTTAGATTCACAATCTCGTCTGTGTACGTATGCACACACAGAGATTTTACATAGGCAAAACCTTTATCTTGCTGCAAACTGCTTTCTTAAACCTACAGGCATCTGGTCTATGTGTGGTCTAGGTTTGCAAACTTAAGATTGCAAACTCATTTGAGAATAAGACCTAATCCCTCATGATTTGCCATCCTTACTTTTTCTTTTGTCAGCTTTTTTAATTGCCAGCTTTGTAAGGCAAGCTTGAAAAACAAGAAACTATACAGTGACTTAAGGTAATATAGTGATAAGTGCAAAGAGACTGAATTTGAGTGGACATTGAACATGTGCCAGCAATGTTAGCAAGAGACTTTGTTAATATATAGTAACTCAAGATAACTGTAACTTATAATCAGTCAGAGCTGTCAACTGGAACAAGAAGGAGAAAATTTTCAAATGCTGTTATGCTGGGTTTGAGAAGGGATGTGAGAAAAGACTGTCACTTAGTCTGTTCTGCAGTGGACTTTAGTGGATGCTTGATGGTGCTAAGAAGGCCAAATGTACTAAAAGTGAAACAAAGGAGAATTGTTTATTAGATCAGTTAAATACTCTGAGTAGTTATTTGAATATAGTGATAAAAGTGTATTTTCAAGTATGAACATACCAATCTGCAGTGGCAATGAGTAAAAAGTCACCCTTTTAAAGATACTGAAGCGCTGGTTGCATGGAGATATATACATGAGAAGTTCTGATGTGTTTTTGGAAGTTTTTCTAGTGCCTCACATCATGTTTGGTCCCTAAATATGTTTAAAAATCCAGCCTAAATGACTGAACTAATATGATTTAATCCACTTGTTTACTACCTGAGGGGAATAACTTATAACTTCTCTTTGGATTTTATGTTTATGGCTAATATTTACAGAGGCTTCAGTCACTATACAGATGTCAGAGGCTACCAGGACAGAGAGATAAAGGGAGGTTTTGATTAGTTGTTGTTATTACTAATTGCTTAGTGTATCTTAGCTGAATTTTCTTTATTTCATGCATGGCTTGAACTAAAAAAAGCACCTTTGTGAAGAGCTGTCACGTTACAGCTGTACTTCACAGCAGAGTTGTGCACTCTGACTTAAGCAGCTAAAGATTTTATTGATGACACTGTAGTTTAGTCAACATACCAGCCTCCATGTAAAGGAAGTAGTTGATCAAGGGTATACCTAATTACTCATTTGTTAGCAGCTGGGCTTGTTCTAATACTTTCTTGGATCTGAGTTATGGTCAGATATTGAAGATGATGACGACCGTAGGGTGCCTGGGAATACAAAGCACTTTCACCACACTGGCTTCAATATGTTGTCATGTTATAATTATTATAGTGTATTCATTGTCACTAACCTGTTTAAATATATAAGAACAAAGTGGTGTGGTTATATAAAACTTTGTGCAAGAAAATACAGCTCTCAAGATCTCTTTTAAGTGCTGCTGTTGTCATCTGCAGTCCCCTTTGATTCCAACCACATATCCGCATAGTAGCTCTGAGGATCTGTGAACTATTTCTCCCTTTCTCCCTGTTTCAGATTGTGGCTGTTGCTCGTTGGAACAGTTCAGAGCATCTCTTTGAAGAAACATGGTGGTGACAGTGGCTGATCAAAACCCAAATGCTCAAAAAACTTGGGGGAAGGAAATCCATATGTCAGAATCCTGTCACAGCTTGAATGTGTTATTGGAGAAAAAAAAAGGCTAATGTTTATGGCACTGGTTGGGAATTGGAAAAACAGGGTTCAGCTCTCAGTTTCCCATCTAATTGTGGAAGGACTGTTTCATTCTCTGCATTCCTTAGTTCTCCAGGTGAAAATGGGTATTTTCTTTCTCACAGAGGTTTTCAAGGGTGATTTCATTAAAAAAACAGCTAGACACTCTCATGGTGGTAGGAGCTCAGAGGGGCATGACTGGAGGCATGAGGGGAGGATGTCCTCTGGTGCGTGAGTGATTCAGCCCCAAATGATGCCTATTGGTAGGACAGAGCAGGTAGCTGTCTGCTTACTGCTTGTAACTCCTCAGAGATTCAATGTTACAGCAAAGAGTACAATAAGTGAGCAAGTCACAGAGCAGCCACATGGAAGACCATGTTGACCCTTTGGAGTTATTCCCAGCAACATCAGCTCATCTTAGCATGTAATTATAATAGAGCCCTAATCTGGAGAGTTTTTACATTTCCTGTCTTACTCCATGGGTTATAGAGATTCCCAGCAGGTCTCTGTTTTTTACTTCTGACAGTTCTGTAGAGCCAAAAAGGTAGAGGGGATGTGAGCTGGAAACTCCTACTCTGCAGCGTTGGCCCCATGATTTACTAATTTACACCTTCAGTATAATGCTGTTGATGGCATCAAGTCTACAGAAAACTTATTTCAGGGCATAATATGGAACAACGATGCATTTTCAGTGATGGAAGCCTGTGCAGGAATGGGCACTGAGTCCAGAAATCCAGGCTGAGTTCATACTACTGGTAGATGACTTGGAAATGAGTATCAGAGATCACTGGTGGGAGGAAAACACAGAAGTCAGCACTGCCATTTTCAGAGATGTTTCTGTAAGGTGAGTCTGCAATTGACATTAGATGTAACTTTTTGCCTCTTCAAATGTGAAACTGAACGGTGAATACTAAAAAAGCTTTCTGATGATAGTGCTTAATTATGCAGAGTGTTTCTGGCATTAATCTAATTCAAAGAAAGAGTTTGTGATATTGGTATGGTTTCGTTCTTGGAAAGGGTTCCTTCGATTGCCAGTGGCACTGTCTGACTGCCCAAATGAAGTGATCCCCCAAGAGCTTTGGATCTCAGTTCAGGTAGCCAGGCTGGAGTCCTCACCTCGCCAAGCAGTGCTCCCCACAGCTAAGGTCACTCCTGAATGATCTATGTAGGGAAATGAATGGGCTTTCATGTGAATCTTTTGACGGTGCCACCTTTAGGGCTGCTCTATGAAGACTAGGCTATACAAAAATTTTCATATACATGATAAAAATGACTTGTCATTCCTATTTTTGGAGAAGGGATTGAATACTTGTTTTCAGAGTCCAGCCTCGTAGGGCACTGAATCCAAAACTGAGGCCTCCTGGCCGTTTCGTGATGCAAACAGTAATTTAAAGTATACATCTGGCACAGTGCAAAGAAAAAACATCCAACATCTGTCACATTCCATTATCTTGCCTTGCTGCTATTAGGCTATTATTAGTATTTAAGCTAAATATATCTTCCCACAGGCTGCTAACCATAATACCTCGTTCAAGTACCCGTTCCTTTTATTGCCACAAACTGTTCTGAACATCACATAAATGAAATTGGAACGTCACTTGATAGACTGTTATCATATTTTATTGCTTTATTTTAAAAGGGAGGAAACAAAACTTGCCAAATGTTGTTGTATGGTTTGAAAAAAATTAAGTGGATTTCCTTATTGTTTTGAGTGAGGGAAGTGAACAGAGGCTTTTCTAATGGGGATCAGCTGCAGGCGTTTGGTTCCACGCTAACAAGGGCTCATATGCTGTCACTGGTATATAGGTTTTGTCTTGGGGCTCTAACATTCTAGAATGACTGGTTATTTTTTTTTAAACTGTCTTTTATAATTAATTATCTGCCTCCTCTATCTCTTCAAAGCCCAGTGAAATAAAGACGTCGTAAGAGACTAGAATTACTCTAAGTAAGAAGTTAGCTTAGAAATGTTTCCCTCCCAAGCCAAACACTGTGTTTCCACTGTGAGCTTTGTCCAGTGGTTAGAAAAAAACTAACTGAAACCTCAGGTAGCCTTTTGAAATAAGTAATGGTTTTCAATTTGCACAGATCACAATTGCTTGCCCAGGGCCAAGAGCAGTGCCCTTCCCTCAGCTGCCACGAAGGATGCGCATGAAGTAGCCAGCCTGCATCACTGTTTGGCAGGTGCTCACACCATATCTGTGACCGTACATCAAGCAATGTCCTGTTATGTTCCTATGTCCTGGGACAGGATCGTCTACACAGTTGAATACAGTGGTTCTGGGCATTATTTTGGCCTGGGCCAGGTAGCACCATCTCAAATGGTTCCCAAGATAAGTGGATGCCAGTGCAGACCAATGACAGTCCTGGGGGGGTAAGGGAGCAGTGGTGTGGATATGAGCCTTCTGTGCCCGAGGACTCAGTCCTGGAGAGCAGTCCCAACAACATTTAATTTAGAAGCAGGGAAAGTAAGGGTTCTGCAGTCCTAGGTGTCTCTGCAGGGGTTGTCTTACTACCCCAGCTCAGTGAGCTAGAGCATAGCCACAGTGCTAGGGCTAGGAAGCCTGGGCAGAGGATCACGCTAATGCAACTGTGCAGCTTCTGGTGTCTGAGCTGTGGTGTTCAGAGTTACACCAAATGTCTTGAAAGTGCCTGGAAATGACCTTTTAAATGCTTGTTTCTGAGGCTGTTGGTTTTTTACTGGAAGAGTTCCCTGACACAGAGCAGAATAAGCTGTTTGAAGTTGGGTGTGGGTCAGTCTGACAGTGCAGGATCAGTAAAGTGCAGAGACCTTGTTCTGAATGTGGGCATCTGTGCAGTGCAAAAGAGGGGATGCAGCTCTCCCTTCTACCCAAAACTCCTCTGAGCTGAGCTGCCTTCTCAGCACAGACAAGGTGCTCCTACACACTGGAGGTACTTGGTTTTAAGATAACCCTATATTCTAGTTGACATTATTTATTTATTGTTTTACATTATTTATTATACTACTGTACTTGTTAAAAATGAAGACAGTACCAATACGTTAGGGGTTACTTTTTCCACCCCATGCAAGTCACACTTTTACATATCAGCAAAGACACATGCGGACCCAGAGCAGATCTGCTGCCTGGGTTCCTCCCGAATGGCTTGCAGGGGCCAGGGCTGGCAAGGGCAGTTCTTACCTGCTTTTCAGTGCCATGGTTGCAAGCCTGCACCTGGAATCATGCTGACCTGCAAGGGTGTGCTAGCTGGATAGAGCAGTCAAGCTGCATTACAGGCCAACGACAGAGTGGTCATGTCCCAACTGGTTTTTCCCAGCTCGAGCATCAGCAGCCACAACCTCTCAGCCTGTATCCCCTCGAGGCTCGGCCAGGCCTGGGCTGCCAGCATCGCACAGGAAGGACAGAGGCCTCAGAGTTCGTGTGCGAGCTGGCTGAGACAGAAAATTTGAGCTCTGCTTTGGGCCAGCAGTGCAACAAAGACAAGCCTTGCATTACAGACATGCTGTTGCTCTGGAAACTTGAAGCATCCCATAAGCAATGCAATTACTAGCTGGTTATCGCTTTTGCTTCACCACGGAGGAGATTTTGTTAATTTAGAGAAGGCTAAAGACACAGAAATAGATTTTTTTTTTTACAAAGCTTCCTCTTAATAGCCATTAAAGAAACCACATTTCTTTCTCCATGATCACTGTAGGACCTGCCTCTAGAAGGCAAATGTATAAAATCTTTTCTATCAGCTTCTAAACATTTCCTGTAGAAAGAAAAAAAGACAACTCTCTGTTTTGAGTTACCTCATCTTGAGCTGGCATAGAAACTTGTTTAGTGCACAGTAGCAGCTGCATCTCTTCAGCTTAAATTGATACATGACTGCTGCTTACCTCAGCTCTTCTCCTGACTTGTTAACAAAATTATTATTGCAATGTGAACCTCTTAAATATGAAAGTTATATGATGTTTGGGAACAACTCATGTCCTCTTTCCTTCTGGCTGAATTAGTTCCTTTAAGGAGCTAATCCGTGAGGCTAGTAGCCTTGACAGTAAGTAGAGGTGTTGGAAAATATCCTCTCTGGGGGATGAGGGAGTGTTTTGTTCCTGAAGTATGAAAGAAAAGGCTCAGCTATAAGACAATAGGGTTTTGAAAGTTTTTTAAGCCTCTTGATGCCTAAAAATGCCTTCGTAGACTTGCTGCCCTGTGCAGTGTCTTCTGAGGCCCTGCTTTTTCCTAGAATACTCATGTTTGGGTTGGCACTGTATGAGGTGTCTTTTAAAGCAAATGTGAATGAAACCAAGTTGCATCTGCTGTATGTCTGTAAGCAGCAAAGAACTGTAGGAAACATGTTTTAACCCCCAGAGCCTGAGGAGGCCACAAGGCAGGAAAACCCCTTGGAGGCAGCTCTGCTGCATCAGGGTGGGATGAGTGCGAGGTGGCTTTGGCTTGCCTTTCTGGTACAAAACAGCTTCTGACAGTCTCCAACAACTATTTATTTTTGAAGGGTGTTCAGGGACTCTTGCCTTCGAAGACTCACCGCTGTGTGCAAGTAGGTGAGCGAAAGGCAGTCTGAGTACAGCTGCCTCTACAAGGGGATGCTGCTGGGAACGGCATTTGTATTTTCAAACTTAAATAATCTGGCAGTCCCCGCTGTGGCCTCATGCTGTTTGGGTCTATCCCAATTTTATTGAAATGTGTTGTTGAAAAGACATGTTTTGCACACTGATCAGAGCAGACCTTGTCAGAGTTACTTTGAATAAGATTTCAGAACTTTTTTTTTCCTGAGTTTTGTTCTGTCTGGAGTATTTTCCAGTACATTCTGCAATATTTGTTAGCAATTTTAACAGCTGTTCTTTCCTTAATTATAATCATTGGTCTTGCTCTCTGTCTATGCCACTATCTTGGAAGTCTTTCCTCTTTCAAGAAAACATAAAGAGTTAAACCAGAAACCCAGGTGTGTTAGGTGGACAGCTTTATAATGGATAGATTATCAGATTAAAATCTTCCTAAACCTGTGAAGTTAACTCCAATTTGCTAACACAGGGCACATTCTGAAGTTATAAGCAGTATTTGAAAGCATTAATGTTTTTCCAGGTTTCCAGTTTCTTTAGTCAATTGTGGTGGCTTTTATGAGCTCACGGAGCTCACTGTTTGAAATACCCACTGGCACAAGGGCACAAATGGCAGCTCCTACGAGCTTCAGAAGAGCTTCCAAGGCTTGAAAGAGGGCTCTTCTGTTAATTCAGCCCCTTCTGTTCATTTACCAAGGTTTAAAGCTGAATGGACCTAACAAAAAAGCTTTCTGCTTCTGTGTAGTTCTATGAAAAAAGGACAAACATAAATTAACTGCTAAGCAAAAGTGTAAGCCAGAGTTAGGGTTACTAATGCATGTTTATTAGTTTGAAGCATTAGAACCTAAATTCAGATCAAATATTTGAAAATGGAGAATCTGGTAAAGATCTACATATGGACTCTCCTTTCCCTGTTCATCCTTTCCCAACCTCATCCTATCATACAGACGTTTCATTATACCTCATGTGAGCCTATAGGTCATTATCTGCCTGCTAAAATCAGTCTTTCAGTTCACCCTCACATTATGAGCTACCCTAATCAGCGTTTAATTTTTTCTGCTCAGTGTGCCAGACAATGTACATGAGGGGACATTGTCTGACCACTCACCAGCCAAGAGGATGGCGTGAGGACCAATCCTCCTCTCCTCGTCTCTTTTTGCAGCATTCACATGCTCACAGACAGGTATCTCTCTAGGTTTCATCGTTCAGAAGAAATTCAGCTCTTTTTTGGAGACACCACGGGAGGACACAAACTCTATGCAGGCTGGATGCAGCGCTGTGTCTGTTGTACTGGTGTAATCATTACACAGCGGTGTGGGTGTATCTGCACAGCGGCAGATGGGTCTGATGACAACACAGGTATGCCTGCAGCCCAGCTCATACAGGTTACAAGATGCATCTTTGCTGCTGTTGGTACCTATAGCAGCTGTAAGCAGGCTAAAGGTAGACTCTCACCTTGTGCTGGCTAATGTATTTCTACATTTATTGACCTTTCACTTACTTTTTATGTGTAGAATTGAGACTGATGTAACTGCCTTTCTGGTTTACGAAGTCTGATTCACAGCCCTTACAGAGGAGATTTTGCTGTTTCCCTTTTACAGTCGATGATGTACTATCCTCAGTTTTAAACAGAAGAAGCATTACTAGCAAGAATAAAATGAAAAGCAAATACCATTAGAGACTCAGAGAAAATATATTAATTATATGATATATTAATATTTATTCAATTGCTGACATGTCAGGTCAGTTTCCCTTAATATTTGATACTGTTGACTTCAAACAAGCTGTAAGCTATAATTGTTCACACTAAGTATATCCTTGATAGGGTTGAGATGCTGGCCAGGGTTGGAACAGAGTTGGAATTGTTTGTGAAATGCATACTGGGACTTACTTCACCTTTAACTGTTTGCTTTTGCAAGAACAGCGGTCCAGTCATGTTGTTGAATTAACATTTATAGACTTTTTTTTTAAAGTGTTCTGATCTGGGAAATCACCATTGTGTATTTTTAGATAAGATTTCTGAGTAAAGAAAGTAGTGGTTTGGTATATGCAAATAAGATGATGTTACTATTTTTCAACTGTCCCTACTTGCATTGGAGAAAGTAAGTTGAGCAACTGAAATGAAAAATTTGAGCTTTCATAGCAAATACTGTTTTTAGCCTGCTTCGATCTTTGAACTAAGATTATACTCAA
>NW_010171907.1:0-3611 GCF_000695765.1 Mesitornis unicolor | reverse complement strand
TCTTTCCCTTTTCACAAGCAGACTTTGGAAACCAGTACACTAAAATTAGGAGGCATGTTTGGGTTTTCAACCTCTCCAAGTGCAGCACTGCAAATAGTCTGTTCCAGCCATGTCATTATTGTACAACATAGGGTTGGTTTTTTCAGAAAGCAAACGTCATTCTTATTACTTACAGCTCTTCCACATTGCTCTAAAAAAGTACCTGCCTTTGCTTGGCAAAATGAGTGTGAAGACAGAAGCTGCCTTTACTGTGGTGTCCTTGCTGACCTCGTAAGTGCAGGAACCTGGGTTTGTTTCAGGCACTTTGGAAAGCGTCTCTGGCAGCTGATGGTTCAGCGGGAGGGAAGGTGGGAATGCAAAGTTATAAAGGTCAAATGTCTTTTCTGTTTTCAGGAGGTGAAAGGATTCCTAGATTAGTAAATGCTACACTATAGTCAAAAGAATATTATTAGTCCTGAAAAAAAATAACTTTAAGGTGTATCATTCTGCTAGAGTCATGTAATCCTGGTGCCTGGGAAGTTGCACAACTAAGAGTATTGACAAAGGTTTTGCATATACCTGCTCATCAGTGCAGATGAGACAGTGTGTTATAAGGCACTGGTGCCTTAAAATAATCAGTAACTGCATAGTAATGGAACCTCTTGATTTTTTTTTTATTTGGTTGGATTTTTTATTCTGAAAGCTTCCAATGAAAGTTAAATTACCTCTTTACCATTTCAGTGCTTTGAATGCCTGGAACCATGCCTCACAACTTATGCATAAAACAACCAAGAAACATAATTTGTGATGTACAATTTGCTAAATGAAGACAACCGAAAACCCAATGAATCCTTTTCACCTAGAAGCAGGTAGCCCAGCTTTTAATTGCACACAACCTCAACTCCCACACTGCCAGAAGAAATGAACTGCTGTAGTTAATCCTTGCTGGCACCATGCCACACCTTGGGACGGGAGTCCTGTGGGGTACGGGCTCAGTTCACGGCCACACGTATGATACGTTCCCCATGAAGCACTGAGCAGGTGCATGTTTTTAAATACAGACTGAAGTATAGCTTATGGGACGAAAATTAAATAAGGATTTTCTGGGGGAACTGAGAGACCCCTTTGAATTATTAGTTGGGATTTTTTTTAGAGATAAAGTGAAAAAAGTTTTATTCCTAACTCGCCAATGAGGACAACCGTCAGGAACAGACCCGAGCTTCTCCGCTTTGCCACCAGATGTCCGCCACGAGCAGGGAAATCCGATGACCTGAACGATACCCAGATGCTTGCATCCACTGCATTTTTGAAGATAGGACAGTGAAAGGAAAGTTAAAGTACGCGTTACTGCAGAGCTTTGGATGGCAGATATGCTACAAAGGCTCTTTGGCAAGTGGAAAGTTCTGCCAGTAGCACTACAATATATATTTATTTTACTCTTACAACTTGTGTGTCAGCCTGCAGCAGATGCTGAATACAGAGCCTTTGCTCTTCTCCAGAGACTTAGGTGTTCAGGTCTCCTCCAAAGTCTTAAAATCCTCTGCAGAAACTTGCCCTTTCAAATGGTGGAAATATCTGAAGTCTGTTGCTGTAGGTGACTTCTGTAAGAAGACTTAATTCTTTCGCCCCTCTGTGAGTTGCTAAGTGATGCAGTGACTTTCCCAGGTCTGATAACGTTAGCTGAAACCTACAGTAAAGCATTTACATCTACACGTGAAATGCATTTCCAGGGATAAGTAGCATACATCTCTGGGAAGCACTACTGAAAAAAGCCAGACACTTAAGTTCAACTTAACAAAAGGTGCATTGACATCCTAAGGAGGGTGCTAGCTTCCTACCTACATGCTGCAACTTACCTTAAGAATAATGTCACTCAGCAGGGAAGTACTGGAAGGTTACCCATGTGTCCCTCTTCCCAGTCTGCAGCAAGCTCAGATGTCCAAATGCTGCCATTATTACAACTGCTGTTTATTGCAGTAAACCCTATGCACATGGCAATGTTTCTTTCAGAATAAAACCATGTAGATGATACGCATTTGAGCATGTGAAGAGAAGCAGAAACACCCAGAAACACTGAAGTTTGACGCTGGCTGTTGCTAAATGCGCACCACCTCTGCCTGTCTTAAAGAGGAGCTGGGGACACTTTAGGTGGAAGAGTTCATTCTTCAGACATAACTGTATAATGGGACGCTTCCCTCCTTCGCTGTCAAAACAGGAAGCAGAGGCTACAAAAGCTTTGCTGAAGACAGAGACATGAGCTACACCCCAACAGGCTCAGAGGCTGGGAAGTAAACGGTACAGAAGAGGCTGTTTTCTACCCTCAACACCTGCAGCATGAGTACCTGCCTAGGAAATTTCCCTTACTGACATCAGGGCTCTTGGGCTTGCTCCCAGCCTCCAAATGTCCCTCCTAAAGTGGCTATAAAACACCTCCTTGGTGGGCTGGGAGCCTGGGTTTTCCTAGAAGGATCCCACACCACCTTGCAGGGGAGGGGTGTTGTTCACCTCCTCTCTCGGAGTGAGCCCTTCTCTCCCCATTTAATCAAACCAGCCCCATTGCTCCAAGCTCAGAAAAGTGGTCAAGTGAATAAGCAATACAAAAGTTTTCCTGGACATTGCCTTCCCCTGACACATATCTCATTCATGAAGATGATGGGGTCCAGCATAGCAATAGGAGTGTGTTGGGTCCATGCTGCCACATGCACCCCCACTTCCAAATTCTGAGTATCTTCACAAACTGGAAAAAAACAGGATAGTTGCAAAAGCAACCTGCAGAACTTTCTTCTTCCAGCCCCATGATATCTATGCTCAAATCTCCTTAAAGATGCCTTTTCTTTTCCCTGCCAAAACAAGCTTTTAAATACCCAGTATTATGGTGCTTCTTGACTGGTCCAGTTACAGCACCCATCTGTAACCTCACTTTCACATAAGCGAATGCTTGGTGGAACCTCCACTTCTCAAAAGAACAGATTCTGTCTTGAATATTCTCAGCTGTGTCTCTGGGAAACTGAATATGAGCTTATTGCCAGATTCTGATTCTAATAAAGTTAAGGGAAATTTTGCCAGTGACTTCAAATGGTCCAGATACTGTTCTCGAGGCCAACTCCTATGAAATTATCCCAGTTCAAACCCAGAGCAATTGCGCTGATTTCAGTGGGGCTAGCCTGGATTTACTCATCCAACCCAAGCAAGATCCATGAAGTCAGAGACCAGCGTATGGAAGAGCTGCTTCTCACTCAACCTAACAGCCATTATTAGAGTGTTGGATGGGGTTTTTTTTAATCCCCTCTTTTACGAAAGGGCTGAAACGTAGACCTTTAATGGTGGAACGAGTGTGTTCTTTTATAACAGTGTAACCTGTTTCACACTGCAGACTGGTACTTCATAGATCCATGTTGGTGGTGTGGTGCACTTGGCTCAGCTGTGCAAGGTATTTCAGGAAAAAAAAAAGCTGTAGGATGCTGTAACTTGTTAAAATTAACTGCGAGGCTTTCTAGTATTTAGAATAGGTAGCACTCCACCTATTTTCAGGACAAACAGCCTACACCCTTTAAGAACTGGAAGCAAGAGGGGTGCCCGAAATTCCTCTTTTAAAAAGAAACAAGCCAAGCGTAGACGGCGCCGCTATTTGG
>NW_010171906.1:0-207 GCF_000695765.1 Mesitornis unicolor | reverse complement strand
CGCCGTCCCAACGTGGCCACGTCCGCTTGCCCAGCATCTTGTAGCGCTGCAGGAAGGGCCCGTAGAGCTGGCGGAAGGCGTAGCCCGCGCGCCGCACCCGCACGTTCTCCATCAACCCCAGGTACCGCGCTTGCGCCAGCACCAGCTCCGGCGTGAACAGCATCGGCGTCTTGGTCTCGTTGGGTTTGATGCATCTGGGGAGGGCAG
>NW_010171905.1:7527-7931 GCF_000695765.1 Mesitornis unicolor | reverse complement strand
TAATACACTGGTGCAGATATAATCTGAAAAGCAACAGTGGGGATATGGCCAGGCCCTCTTCTATCTATACACTTCACTTTTTGTGATAATTACAGTTTGCAGGTCACACAATAAACAGATTGACTTCTGTCTCTACGATGGAATGAAACAGCCATGCTCTATGGGAGTTACCATCATGGTCTCCACAATCTTAGCCTCCCTTAAGAGATTTAACACTTAAAGACGCAAGGTGAGGGGAAGCTTTCAAACATTTAAATCTGGTTCAGTGACATCCTGATGCTTCCTACTACATTATCCAGAACAGCTATTTAAACATAAATCATATTTAAACATATCTGTCATAGTGTTGATCTGCTCAAGGGTAGGAAGGCTCTGCAGAGGCATCTGGACAGGCTGGATTGGTG
>NW_010171905.1:0-7490 GCF_000695765.1 Mesitornis unicolor | reverse complement strand
AAGGCCAAGTGCCGGGTCCTGCACTTGGGTCACAATAACCCCATGCAGCACTACAGGCTTGGGGACGAGTGGCTGGAAAGCTGCCAGGCAGAAAGGGATCTGGGGGTGCTGGCTGACAGCAACTGAACATGAGCCAGCAGTGTGCCCAGGTGGCCAAGAAGGCCAACAGCATCCTGGTCTGAACAGAAATAGCGTGGCCAGTAGGAGTAGGGAAGTGATCATGCCCCCGTACTCAGCACTGGTGAGGCCGCACACCTCAAATCCTGTGTTCAGTTTTGGCCCCTCACTACAAGAAGGACATTGAGGCACTGGAGCACATCCAGAGAGGGGCAATGAAGCCAGTAAAGGATCTGTAGCATAAGTCATATGAGGAGTGGCTAAGGGAGCTGGGGTTGTCTAGCCTGAAGAGGAGGCCGAGGTGAGACCTTACTGCCCTCTACAGCTACCTGAAAGGAGAAGGTAGCCTGGGTGTTGGTCTCCTCTCCCAAGTAACGAGGAAATGGCTTCAAGTTGCACCAGAGGAGGTTTAGATTGGATATTAGGAAAAATTTCTTTACAGAAAGAGTGGTCAAGCAGTGGAACAGGCTTTTCCAATATTAATGATTCTCTGATAGCTCATGGTCACCGACAACACATGCTGATCACTGCAAAGATGGCTAAGAAACTCTCTGCTGTAAAAGCACTGGCAAAAACTCTCCAAACATTAATAAAGAATGCTACATGCGCAGCATCCCACTTTCAGAAAACGTTCTTCTGACACCTGGCATCAGTGTTACAAACATGGATTGTTTCAGCCTTGAGAAAATGCAATGTTGTGTCAGGAACACAAAACAGGTCTTTCTTTTCCCAATGAAAGCATATGTTATTTACTGCAATCCAACGTAAAAGTTTCAGGTATTGGCTTTCAATCTAGCCTCTACAAGTGATTTGTAACACTTCAAAGAGACTGAAAAGACCTAGGTCCATCCGAAACTCTAAGTAGACTGTTCACCCCTCATTAAAAAGCTAGCTTAAACTCCAGTGACACCAAATCAGAGAATGCAGAACCTGGAGTCACTTCAAACAATAACTGTTATCCAGTTTTAAAGGATTACTGTTTAAATAGTGTCATTCTTTGCCTTCGTTTACAGTTAAGACTGCTAAGGTTCGCTGTTTGTAGCAAGTTGGTCAAGTGGATACAGTTTTGCCTCACTTTTGCTGCAGGCCCAAGTAGCTACATAGACATCAAACAGTGAAAGAGCTAAAAAAGAACAAACCCCAAACCAAAACTAAATGAGGTATCCTCATAAATGATGAATAAAGGAAAATGGCAAGACCCTAAACCTGGAAATGCTCTAAACCTCTGTATGCCAATAAATCAAGCAGATCTGACCCCTCTAATGCAGATACAATTTAAAAAAGTATTGCGATGCTGGCATAAAAAGCGCATCCATCTGCGAACAGTTCTCTAGAGACAATACCCTTGTAGCTAATTTCCATAGGTTACATGATCCCACTCCTTTGTCCCTTCCGCAGATTGGCTAACGCATTATGACACACTGATGACACACAACATGTTTCCTGAAAAGAGAATATTCACATAAAAAGCATATACTATTGGAAGTTGAGAGTTAAGTTAAAACACCAGAAAGCACTGGGAAGGGATAATGATGCTTTGCTGATCTTCAGGACTTTTTGTCTTCAGAGGCCCTTAGAAGATCTTGGAGCTATATCCAGAAATCATTCTTCAAGCTTTACACACTGGGGAGGATTTGAAAAAGGTTCCCAAAAGCATGCATTGATTTAATATACACACGGCACTGATCCAAACCTTTGAGGAAACATGACTCACACACTTTTATTATTTCAGTTCAGTAAAATTAAGTCTTTATTCATTTTATAACGCTGTTATGCCACAATAATAGCACGACAACCTCAGTTTCTTTAGATAACTGCTATCAAAGACAATCATCTTCCTTTGGGGTAAAACTGGTCTTTTTCTTACACAGCTAAACTAAAATTCTTGCCTGCTATTTTGTCTTTAGGCTTTATTTTAGCCAAATACCCCAGTAAGTCACCATGACAGATCCTGAATTGTTTTACGTTTTACGTAGAAGTTTCCCTTTTTTCCTTCAAGTTCAGCGCATGGTTGGATTGCCATTAAGCTTAATTCCAATTAAAACAGATGTTGATAAAACATTCATCTTGCTACTAGAGTCCGAGCTCAGTGCAGACACCATCTGTAGTGTAAAACAGGATAAATACCAAAGCAATCCAAGAGACAAATTATCTAGCGTAGAGATGTAAAAAACCCTCTTCACAATCATTTTTCCTGTTAGTGCAACTTCTGAGTATTACTGCTATGAGTACTTGGCTGACTCACTATGCAAAGAGGCCATGAAACTATCACTTCAATGTAGATTAACATCTGCACAAATTATTCAGAAGCATAAGTTATGCTCTTAAGAGTAAATAAAAATAAGGCCAAAACAGGCTGCTGTATTTACTACCTGCATACTCAACTTAGTTCAAGCACTTTAATACTCAATTACAGTCATTAGCGTATCAGATGTCCACTGTGCTTTCAATTTCAGATCCCAAGATTTAGTCATTCACTTACATTTGAAATCTTGCTATCTGCCCACTACAAAAACCAAATAGTGGTGATAATTTAGTGCTCTTCCAGTCTTTTCATCCACTCTTCAGTGAGATTTGACTTTTCGCTCTCAAACACAGCAAAGAACTACTGTACCTCTTCCACAGTCCTTCCTGCACATCAGCCTCTAATTCCCCTCTTCCAACCATATCAGATCTTCTGTACCAGATTTAGTGGCCTCTGCTAGCCTCTGTTCCCTCTTGTATTAAGAGCACTTTCTTTTTGTATACAGATTTAACTCTCTTGAGGCTCACTTCCATGGGCTTCAAAGCACCTTCTTTTACAGCTGCAACAAACCGGGATGAGCAGAGTCTTGCCTATATTTGAGTGGATACCAGGTACAATCAAATATGCATGTTTCATCACAGGAAAAGGAATGCTGAAGAACAGCATGTGCTGCACCACTTAATACGGAGCCATTCTGCCCTTCTCTGCCAGGTGACAGTTCTTGAGTTCGAGCAGTTTCAGTAATGAATCAGAGAAGGGATTTAGTGCACTAAGGCAAGACACAATTTTAATGTCAATTTCTTCACTGCCCTGGAAACTCAAGTAGTACCATTTCGGTATGTTTTTAATGCACATTTCTTAAAAGTTTTGCAAACTTTTCAGTGTATTAATAGTGCAAAGATCCCTGCCTTCCAGAAATTCCACAGTTATACAGTTAATATTATAAAAGAAAGATAAGATCATTTATTGCCTAGTGAAAAATATTTCATATGGATGCACACTTAACTGACCTTGGAGGGATTGAATGGCATCCCTAAATATGAAGAGCCTCTGAATCCACAGCGATTCAAGTTTGACCCTGGAAAAGATAAAAAAATAAAGGCTCAATTAACTTGCTTTGCTGCAACACTCCTTATAAAACATAATTCTCTACTCAAGATCAATACCTGTTAGTTCAACACTATTCATAGTATTACTAGAGATTGCATGTGTCTCAGTATGTTCCCAACCTGAGTTTGTTATCACTTTGATTAATAAAAAAATCCAAACCAAAGAAACCGCAAGAAAACTTGATCCTGCTTTAATGACAAAGCAAGAAACTTTTTTGACTTGGCAGAAATACAGTGTTCATATCAACACAGAGTTGTCTTCCATGCTTACAAAAAAAAAAAATTTAAATTGCTCATTTGAAAAAGTGCCCATAGTTAAACAGATTTTTTCCCCTCTCTGGATTCTTATTTGGTAATACCATCTGTTCCCAAGCAGAATTGTTTTAAGATACTCTGCAACACATACAAGGATAAACAAACTGCAGTTTTAAGCTAGCACCAATTTAACTCAATGTCAGAGTGAACAGTTAAAATGACGTGAAAAGCAAATTTTTAATTGGAGCCATTCTTCTCTCACTCAAAACACAGGTACAAGAACACTGTAGCTATCAAACATTTTTGTTAATGATTCAGTATAATTTATTTAAATATGCCACAGTACTCAAGCATGCAGTATACACAAGTGTGAACCACACACTGTCTAGAGCTAAGAATAGGCTTGCAGAGCTCAAATCTGCTTCTGCACGGCACAAACTCAATTACTTTACTCCTCAGCCTCTGAAAGTAAAAGCCTAATGAGTGCCAGAGTTCAACAGCCCTCAGCCATTCTCAAATTCTCCCCCGTTGTTTTTTTTTTTCCCTGTTCTTTAGCCTTTAATTTAGAAATCCTTACGGAGATTAGGGAAAACTGCACCAGACTAACCAAAAAAGAATAGTTATAAAGCTGAAAGTCCTAAAAATTATCACTATACAATGTGGTCTATCAGTTCTGGCGTAATTTAACAGTATATTAGCTTCTAGATTTAAACACATGCTGCTTATATGTACCATTTAAACCAGAAGGGTTCAATTTTTCTGTAATATTTTAATAATATGTAGTACAAATAAATAATATTTAGTACTACTAAACTGCTACCAACTAAAATCCAGAACTGGCAATTTTAAAATGCTGGAATTTTAACTGTATTGCTATCACTGCTTTAAAATCTACTTAGACTCTTCACATCAGTGACTTCTGATCTCCAGTCCTAGACTACACACTGGCACCTATGAGAAGCAGAGGAACAGCATGGCTCTCCAATTCCCTTACTACTGCATAATCTGTAAAGGGAATTTTATCCCCTCCTCAAAACTAAAAGACTTTGTCATTAATGTGCACGCAAGAGATGCCTCCTAGACCTTCAGTATCACAAGTGAATCGCTAGATTAATTAAAAAATAGAATACTGAGCTGATAAAGGAAGTGTTAAAACGGGAAGTGAAAACAGCTCATTTCTAACCACATGACTCCGGCACATTGATGTCATGTCTCAAAACTTTTTTTCTTAGCTTCCTGTGAACATACACATTCAAAACCAAATAGGAACCAAAGGAGAATTGGAGAAAAAACACTGTTCTTCAGTTTATGCATATCACTTCCTATGAAGTTGGTTTTACTACTTCATTGCAAAGTACTTGTACTTCTTATGTACTAGTTTAGTAGTGCCCAGCAACCTCTTGCCTACTTTTCTGAACCACAAACAGCCTTCCAGAATCAGAAATAGAACTTAGAACCTGAACATATCCTAATTAAAAGGATACAATCATAGTTTATGTCTCTTGTAAAAAATTGCAGGGAGTGCCCAGTTAAAGCTTCCGCCCAGTCTGCTGCTGCATCAAGGGTACCTGCAGTTATGAAATGGTACCACCACCTAGTGTTCACTTCCAGAATTAAGCATATTTTACCACTTTCTGAAAGAGCTTAAAACAAAGCAAAAAGTAATCAACATTTCATCAATCACTGCATGACTATTGCAAGCTTAACAAAACACCTGGAAAAACTGTTTGACAACAGAACTAGAGAAAATTGACCCTTTTCCCAAACCAAAAGCCTTCATACTTCAATCAAGAGCTGAGAGTTTTCTGTGAAGAAAACTGTGTTACTTATGTGTGTGTGGACCAGAAAGTCTTTAAGCAATGAAACAGAGCTCCAAGTGATGACCACTGATGACTTCTTTTGTTAGAGACAGGACATTTTTGTTACTTATCTTTTATGTTTTGTCTTGCATGGGAAGACTGATAGCTTTTACCACTATGTCTTCCCACTCATACTACCTATGCGTTTCTCTGGTTCCAAGGCTTTTCTCACTTTGCTAAGCAATCTTACAGAGACCATTAAAATCTTAATATAAAATAAAAATCACAGCTTTAACATAGGCTGACATAGTCATTAGATAAAAAGTAAGCATAAGCAATTCTTACCAAATTAGGACTAAAAAAATTATTATTATAAATCAAAGCACTAGAATACCATAAAATGCAAAGTTGCACTCTACAATGGAAGTCCTTTATACATCCAGATAAATACTTCAAAGACAGCTATTAAAGAACATTATGTTGGAGGAAAATTAATTTTTCTACTTAAGAAACTAATAATCAGAAAACTCACATGTAGCAATTATCTCAAAAACAGTTTGACACTTTTATCAATTTTCTTTCAGTACTGAAAGCCCCACGAGGAGTTCTCTGGTCAGCCAAGCTGGCCTTCTGCCTTGTTCACTTGACTTCACGAACAGGGGGACTGCCTGCTCCTGAGATCCTCAAAGGTGCTTCTCAGCACTCGCAAACTCCTGAGCCTTTGACAGCAGATTAGCAGGGGACTCTGCTAAGTACCTCCCCAAGTAGCCTGACATTTGCTCTCTAAAGAACAGGGAGCAACTCTGCTGCCCTTCCTTCTCATTGAAGACAATACAAATCCCAAACATTTCATGACTGCTGAGGCCAAGACCATCCGAGCCTCACTAAGTCCTTCGCCACTCACAACTCGCAAGTCTCGGTGGGCATCTTTCCTAGTTGGCTCCCTGACTACCATGATGAGAAGTTCTCCCCCACAAACATCAGGGACTTCCCAGACCTGCTTGTCACACCACTCTGGTCTTCCCAGCCAGTGCCTGGGCAGTTGAAAGCTGTCGTAAGGACAAGGGCTACCAATCCCATGATTTCTCCTGACCACCTACAGAACAGCTGCTCAGTGCTGGCATCCTAGCTGGGCGATGGGTAGCAGACACCCACCACAACATCTGCTTTGTTTCCCATCCTCATAATGCTCATCCAAAGGCTCTCAGCCACAGCATAGTCAACTGCGAGGGCTATACTCACAACTCTATCCGTTCCATGCAGGGTGACCCTCCACCTCACCTGTCCTGCTCACTTCTCAACAGCCTGTCCCCTCCACACATGGGATGAAGCCCACCAAGTCCCACTGATCCCAGCATCTCCCAGCTCTGTGAACAGAACGAGGCTTCCAGTCAAAAGCACTTACACCCACAGCCCAAAACAGCCCCCCAATGGCCGCCCATAGAGGCCAGCAGCACCCCAGCCCCCCTTAACCCTTCCCCTTCCCCCGCACTTCAGAAAAAGCTGGGAGGGTGGCAGGGCAGAACACATGGAATGCCCACAATCACTCCAGGGAGATGCCAAAGAGTCCTTAGCAGCACACAGCCAGAAGGAATCATGACGCAGCTGTCACTGCATGGACCCCAGACCCCGCTGGTGCCCCCACTGCTGCAGCCTTTTCTGCACCTCAAAACCTTCAAACCCCAAAGTAGGGACCAACCCCGATCTCTGCAGCCTGGGGATGCTCTCAGGCGCAGGAGTGGAGCCGACCGCTGACCATAGTTCCTGGCTCTCTTTCAGGCTCAGTCAACCCTGCAGCGACTGCCCAGGCAGGAGCAGCCCTCCTCCACAGCCTGGGCATCCCCAGTGTGGCTGGGACCCCAGGTCCTCCAGGCACCACCAGCAGGTACGGCACCCCTGTCTGCTCTAACACCCCACCACCTTTGGCACCTTCAGCACCCCCAGGCACTCTAAGCATCCCCACCA
>NW_010171904.1:435-1048 GCF_000695765.1 Mesitornis unicolor | reverse complement strand
GGGCTATGGGGGCTGCGGGGGCAGCCCCATGTCCGTGGGCCACCACTCCGAACGCTCCCAGGTCCCAGGTTAATTCAGCTCCCTGGCAAGGTGAGCTCTGGCCTGATCCAATCACCACATTAACTGGGTTTTTTTGGTTGTTTTAATCCATGCTGCAAATTAGAGCTAATTCTGCTGCTAATGTGACAGTAAAGAGGGGCAGAGAAATGGCGCTCGCGTTCCCTGCGTGCCGACGGGAGCTCCCGTCCCCGGCCGGCGCTTGCGGCACTGCAGGCCAGGCTCCCTCTGGGAAGGGCGATTGTGGTATCACCGGGGTGCTCGGTATCACCAGGGTGCTTGATATCACTGGGGTGGTCATGGTATCACCGGGGCAATCGCGGTGCTGTGTCCAGGCTGCGGCAGAGAAATGGCGCTCGCGTTCCCTGCGTGCCGACGGGAGCTCCCGTCCCCGGCCGGCGCTTGCGGCACTGCAGGCCAGGCTCCCTCTGGGAAGGGCGATTGTGGTATCACCGGGGTGCTCGGTATCACCAGGGTGCTTGATATCACTGGGGTGGTCATGGTATCACCGGGGCAATCGCGGTGCTGTGTCCAGGCTGCCGGTGGCTCGGTGCCT
>NW_010171904.1:0-265 GCF_000695765.1 Mesitornis unicolor | reverse complement strand
GGGAGCCACTCCTGCAGGGCCATGGGGCACCAAGGAGGGTCCCTCTCTCCTGGTTCCTGCCTGGTGAGGGGCATCTGGATCACCAGGGGGGCCCAGCTGTGGGTGGGATGCGGCCACTGATGCCATGTGGGGCTGAGCTCCATCGGAGCTGTGGGGGCCACGGCCCTCGGTCAGGGTTGGGTGCCCCTCACCCAAGCACAGACCCAGGGATGCTGTGGCCGTGTCCGGAGCTGGTTCCCTTCCCGCGGAGTCTCATGGCACGGGG
>NW_010171903.1:0-430 GCF_000695765.1 Mesitornis unicolor | reverse complement strand
GCATGGCCATGCTGAGCACTGCGACCTTCATCTTCCTCTGCACTGTGGTGAAATCTGGGTGAAGCTGGAGAAGGTGAGGGGCAGATTTACCCCTCCTAGAACTACTCCTTGCCCCGCTCTCCAAGAGCCCCCAGGACAAAGCCAGGCTTGGCAGAGACACCAAACTTGGAAAGGGCCTGGGAATCTGGAGTTGTCAAGGGGTTGGGTCAGTGCGCCTCTGACAGCTGGACACCATATGGCGACAACCAACTGCTCCACCACCAAACAATCCTCCAACAGCCCCCCAAAGCCAGATCCCCCACCTCCCACTGCCCCTCACTTTCCAGCACTGCCATCACCCCGTGTCGCTTGGACACCTTTTTTTGGGCCACCAGGGCCCAAACTGACAGTCCTGATGAAGATGTAAGAAGTGGGAAGGACTTAGAGGGCG
>NW_010171902.1:0-4666 GCF_000695765.1 Mesitornis unicolor | reverse complement strand
GGTCCCTTCCAACTCATATTCTGTGATTCTGAGGAAGCCCTGGTCTGAGTGATTCCAGCACTGAGGCTGTGCTGAGGGCTCTGGTGGGGGAGCAGACATCATGGAAACAACTCCCCTTGCTGCCAAGCACATGCAGCTCTGTCTGGAAAAGAGTGGCCGATGTGGAGCATTTCCCAGCATCAAGGCTGCTCTGCTCTGGTGGCCCCCAACAGCACACACTGCTACTGGCTGTTGGAGAGATGCTAGGTGCCTGCGTCATGTGTGGCAGCTTGGGCAGCCCTCGCTTCAGGGGCTCAAGTACCGTGGCTGGTTCTTGGTGTTACCTTGGCCAAGCAGAACAGGCAGACGTGGGCCTGGTGTAAGGTTTAGGAACTCCCCATTTGTTTGCAAACCACTCCAGTCCCGTTAATGGAAATACTGTACAAGCCATGCCACCGGTCGGGTGGTGGCTGGCTAATCCTTTGCAGTAGCTGTGAGCAGAAACCCTGCTGTCAAGGGACCCACACAGGAGAACGATGCCACTGTGGTGGCTGCTGGCCAAGCTGCTTTCATCTGGCAAAGCAAACTCTTCTGTTTCTTTATAGCTACCGAGAGCAGTAGGCACCCAGACCCTGAGTGGAGCAGGAATACTGAAGATGTTCAACAAAGCTACGGATGCCGTCAGTAAAATGACCATCAAGATGAATGAATCGGACATAGTAAGTATTTGGACATCTCTGGGTTGTCCTCGTGTCCTCTCCCCAGCTCAAACTTTGGGTGCGAGGCACAAGGAGAGCCCTGCAGCGATGGTGTCTGTAGGAATCAGCTCTGACTTTACCCATTTCAGTGGTTCGAGGAGAAGCTGCAGGAGGTGGAGTGTGAGGACCAGCGGCTACGGAAGCTGCACGCCGTCGTTGAAATGCTAGTGAACCACCGGAAAGGTAACGAGCTGGGCACTGCTTGCTCTGTGGCTTGGCCTGTAATGGTTAAGCCTTATGTGGCGCCTGACCAGAGGCCACCAGTGCGTGGCTGTTACAGGAGGCACTTTTGAGAAGATTTGACCGAGGTGGTGCTGGCTCTTCCAGCTGACGTCTCCTTGGGCTGAACTCTAGGCTAGGGCTTTACTTGCAGAGCAGAGCTCGCTCCCCGGTGTAGCCGGGGCCATCGGTTGACTCTTGTTCTGTTCACCAGAGCTGGCGTTGAACACAGCCCAGTTCGCAAAGAGCCTGGCCATGCTGGGGAGCTCGGAGGACAACACGGCCCTGTCCCGGGCGCTGTCCCAGCTGGCAGAGGTGGAAGAGAAGATCGAGCAGCTGCACCAGGAGCAGGCGAACAATGACTTCTTCCTCCTGGCTGAGCTCCTGGGAGACTACATCCGCCTCCTGTCAGTTGTAAGGGTAAGGGCTCCTTCTGGTAAGCTCTAGCCTGTGCCGCTGGTCCTTAGGCTTAGCTGTGCCAGGAGGTCTTCTAAACAAAATAGTGGGGAATGGCGTGTCTCCAGTCTCTAGAGGGAGAGGGCAAACTTGATGGTTGTCCACTTGTGTTGGAGTGGTTAGGTCGGGAAAGTGGGGTAGGTGAGGCCCAGCTGTGCCGCTGGTCTCCAGTGAGGACATGGAACAAGTTCATGGCTCGGAGGTGGCCTCAATCCTTCCAGAGATACAAAGGCTGTGGCTGCTGCGGAGGCTGTAAGTCTTCAAGTCCACACAGGCTGCTTGGTGCACTGGCCTCCTTGCTGCAGGCTGATAGAAACCAGTCCCAGTTGAGTCTGGCAGACTGATTTGTTCCAGCCCAACACTTGTCCCACCTCTGAGCAGTTGTTTCTGGAGGCTGCAGAGGCCAGAACGCAGCCTGGTGAGTAGGCACAAGCCTCCCTGCTCTGCCAGCCTGTACTGGGAGGTGTGGTGGGTGCTGCAGAGCAGGACCAAGACCTCTGATAGTGCTGGAGCCTTACCTGGGGTGTTCTGGTGAGGAGCCCTGGGGTTGCTTCAGACTTTACTTGTCTCTTGGCTGCTCTGTCCTTCTGACCAGGCCATCAGACACTGCTTTCTCCTTTTCTCGCTCTTCCCCGTGATCTGGCTGGATATGTTTGGAAGTCTAATGGGTCTTCCTTGCTTGGGCTCGTGATTTGCAGGCCTGCTAAAGTCACCTGGCTTCCTGGCAGATGCCTGCGAGCTGGTGCAGGAGCGTGCTGGGCGGGCAGCAGGAGCTGCAGGCACTGAGCTCTGCAGGAGCTCGTGGTGGAGATCCATTTTGGGGCAGACATGGGAGCTGCTCGTACAGGCCCCTCCCCATGGCAGGACTGAAACGGGCAGGCAGCAGAGCTTGGGGACTGGTTAGACGTCGTGGTTGGGACCCTGCCAGTTCATCGGTGCCCTCAGGCCTGTCCAGGCTTGCACATAGCTGGGGCTTTCCCAGTGACTCCTTCCAAACCCTGGAGCAGGTGGGCAGCCCTGTACAGAGGGAGGCCCCAGAGCTGCTTGTGAAGCATCAGTTGGTTGACGTTACCTGGTTTCCTTTGCTGGTAGAGCAAGTCCATGTTCTGGTTCAGCTTTTGGTCCAGGACCTCGCTGATGAAGCAGCTCTGCCGTTAGCTGATGTCCCCTTTGTCAAAGGTGTGGTTGTCACTGTCAGCAGAGCTCCTTGCAGCTGTGGTAGCTGTGCTCAGTCTCTGCTCCTTCCTTTCAGGGAGCCTTCGACCAGCGCATGAAGACCTGGCAGCGGTGGCAGGATGCCCAGACCATGCTGCAGAAGAAGAGGGAGATGGAGGCCAGGCTGCTCTGGGCCAACAAGCCCGACAAGCTGCAGCAGGCCAAAGAGGAGATCTCGGAGGTAGGGACTGAGGAGGAGTCTCTGCTCAGCTCCTTCGCTCCGTGCTCTGCTGCTGAGCAGTGAGAAGGGGACCTTCTGAGAAGGAAATCTGAGCTGGGAAGGGACCTTGCTAGACTTGTACCAAGGGATAAGCCAGCCTTGACCGAGCCCCACAAGAAGCCCCAGAAGCTGCAGGAGGGTTGCTAGTGGTCCCACCTCCTGTGGCTTCCTTCCCCAAGCAGCGGCTGCAGCTTGCTGTGGCGGCGAGGGCCCAAAACACTGGGTTTCACTCTGGCAACACCTCTCGTGCGAGCAGTTGCAGCTCCACTGGTGGAGGGGAGCGGGAGCTTCTTCACCTCCCGTCCCCTGAAACGGCGCGGTTCCTCTCTTGGCAGTGGGAGTCACGCGTGACGCAGTACGAGAGGGACTTTGAGCGGATTTCTGCCGTCATCCGCAAGGAAGTGATACGGTTTGAGGTACGCTCGGCACAGCCCGCGGCACGCAACCCTCCGGCTGCTCGGCCTCGATGTGCTGTGAGTGGGACACCAGGCTGGGCCCGCCTGGGCTGCTGACCCTGCTCCTGGCGCAGGCGTTAGTGATCTTTGGGTATTGGAGTCGGGGCATTGCTGCTGTGGGCAGAGCTGATGTCTTTTTGCTAAGAGGGGGCTTTTGCGGGTGGGCAAAAATCCTTGGAGCTACCAGGCTGCAGCTGGAGATGAGCTTTGTCCTCCGCATCTCACGCTGGTCTCTGGGGGGCCCCAAGAGGAACAGGAAAAATATTAGTGGTTTTTCCTTCCTCTCCCTGAAAGCCGGAGGGTTTTGGTGGTTCCTTCAGCCTTGTGCACACTCCTGCACCAACCCCGTGGCCGGGGTGTTGGACCAGATGATCTTTGAGGTCTCTTCCACCCCAAACCTTTCTGTGTTTCTCTTGCAGAAAGAGAAATCGAAGGACTTCAGGAACCACGTCACTAAATACCTGGAGACATTGCTGAACTCGCAGCAGCAGGTGAGCAGCCCCAGTCCCTGTCATGGTTTCCCCTCCTGAAGCTTGCACCCCACATCTAGGGAGGGCTGAGCTCTGTGGACTGGAGCAGGACAGAATTTAAGCATTGCATCCCCCTTAATGCCCTTTAAGGGGGCATTGAGGGGGGAGGCTGTGCCCTGCAGAGGGGCTTTTGGCCCCCTAAAATGCTGCTCACCTTGCACTGTGCTGGCAAAGCACCCGTGGGCTCCTGACTCACTCTCTCTCTCCTCCCTGCAGCTGGTGAAGTACTGGGAAGCGTTCCTACCCGAAGCCAAGGCCATTTCTTAATTGGATGGAGCAAACGAGTGTACCTGAACTTTGCCTTTTTTTTTTTCTTTTTATATATACACTATACCTCTTCCTCTTTTACATGTGAACAAACCACTCGGGAGCTGGTAGAGGTTTAACACCCCCAGACAAGCAGCTTTGCAAGCTAGTAACTCTTCTAACTGTATATTTTTCATTTAGCAACATATATTTTCTTACTGAAGAGAAACTAGTTTCCTGCTTTGAGACCAGACCTGCAGCAGGGGGTTAACAATCTCTGTAAAATGTATATTTTTCAGGCTGGGTTTTAGGGCTCTAACAACTATCTTCCTCTTGCAGTGCCATTAAAGTTCTGTAATAAAAACTTCTATCAGGGCAAACAGGCTCTGTCTGGTGGGGGCTGGGGCGTGGGGGGTAACAGCCGCATCCTGCAGCTGCCTGGGCCGCAGCGGAGCCTCTGGCTGCGTGGTGACAGGGACGACGGTGACCTTGGGCACTGCCCCAGCCGCCTGCCCTGGCTCCTGATTAAACAGCGAGGCTGTTTTTAGGAGCTGAGCTCAGTAGGGCTCTGCCGTGGCCATGCTCCCT
>NW_010171901.1:0-6341 GCF_000695765.1 Mesitornis unicolor | reverse complement strand
ATATAGATTCCATATTAAATATATATATAAAAAATTCTCTATTCTGTCTTTTGCTATTCTGTTTCTGGGCATTTCAGCCATCGTTATTCTCTTTCCCAATGATCAGGAGCGCGATGACCTGACCACACCACCACCATCTCTGCGCACAGCCAGGTCAGCCCGTCTGCCCCCACAACTCCCCTTTTTCTCTCAGGTTTTCTGTTCCTGATAAAATTGTTATTCTGCTTCCCAGCTCTTCCTAAGTGACTTGCAGAAGGCAGTGACAGGTTGCAATTTGAAATCCACTTAGCTCCTTTTTGGTGAATAATCCTGTTTGAGAGGCTTTTCTCCCCTCCCTCTCTCCCTCCCCGTCATTAGCAAGGCTGCAGTTCAGGTTGATCATTTGGGGTAGGGACACAGATGAGAGAACAACAGAACTGGTGTCCAAAATCTAGCTGAAAAGTGGTTTGATTTGTTACATTTTGTTAATTAATGTTTGGACTGACATTTGAGTATTGTTTCGCTACTGGTAAAAGAGACTATGGATGCTGTTAAATTGTTTATGTTCAAGGCTCAGCAATAGAATAAATGCTGATAAAATCGCTGGCTCTGTGCAAAGTTGTAATTTTATTAATATAGATTTTAATGATGATCTCTTAAAGATTGTGAATATATAATTTATTAAAGCTTCTGTTAATGCTTTCCAATAGCATAAATGATACAATCTAATAATCTAAATTTTATTCCTACCTAAAGTGAATTAAAGGCTGACCTAAGATGAGTGGTTGGAGACTGATGTCACGTCTCCATCTCCCTTCCGCAGTGCAGAGGCAAGGGTGAACACAGGCTCCAGGGCTCTGGACGCCTCTCCCCAGCTGGGCTTGCTCAACACTTTGCTCCAATCCCTGTTTTTCTCACAAAAATGCTTTCTGTGCCTCAGTTAGCAGAGCACTGCACTATGGTCATTAGCAGCTAGCCACCAAATCATGAATAGGCAGCAGTGGAGAATGACCCAAAGAACAAAACCCACCCACAGCATTCATCGCTGAGGGAGAACTGGAGGGTGCGTCTTTGCTGATTTGGCAAAGACAGACCCAAGTGTGCTCTGCCAGTGCTATAGACCAGTACGATATGGGCTGCATCCCATCCACAAGCCAAATGTTTGCACTGTTGGTGTTATACCAAACTTATACCCTTTCCCAGCGCGGTGAAGCACAGCCACTGGACTGTTCCACTTGTTCCCTAGAGCTAGCTCAGATCTAGCCATGGACAATGTAATTACAAGTTGGTGGGTGCACACCTCTGCAGACACAAATTTACACCTGGATTCACCCTTTTTACATGCTTAGGGAAGATGTTTATGTTGGGAGCCAGGTTGCCAGAATGCCTCATTACTCAAGTCATGGTGGGGAAGAGTGAACATCAGGCATATGAAGCTCTGAGTAATGAATGACATCTTAGTCTGAATTGCTCCATGGAGGTGCCAGAAGTTAACAGGGATGAATCTAGGTATTTGTATGTGATAATTTTATGGGAACAAGCTGTTTCAGTAAAACGTCAGTTTTCCATTCAGTTTTCCTGTCTGGCCGTACTCCTATTTCACTTGCCCAGTAACCACTGGTGGCTCTCAGTGTCCACCACATTTGCCCTGGGCATTTCTTGCTGTGGTGTGGGGAAGGGCTGCCCCATGGGCTGCACATGGCTGGGATGCTCGGTGGTGCCTGAGGCTCAGGACCACTCAGCACAGGCGGGCAGATGGCAGGGATGGTTCCTGGAGCGAGAGAGCTCTATAAGCCCATGTGTGACGCAAGATAAGATAACACAGATGCAGCGGAGAGCTATTATTTGGGCTGGGACTTTTCTCTTGAGGTTTACTCCCTAGATTAAGCACGTATCCTTCAAAAGGCACTGCCAAGTACTTCTTGTTTTTATTGCAAACAGCTTCCATTGTGCTGAAGTCCTTTACAAGCCAAATGATCTTAGTCTTTTCCACTTAGTGTTTTTGACACGAATTTTGAGTAGATTGGAATTAACACGATGAACGCTGTGTGTTAACAGCTGTTAGCTTTAGCCCAGCTAAATGATCAATTGTATGTATTTGTGTGGTGGCATCCCTTCGTGTTGAAGCAGTCTGGGAAGATTAATTTATTTTACTAATTATTGATTAGTTTAAGAGGGTTTAGCTTACCCTGTGCTCTGGAAGAGACATAAACCTAGTTATTTTGAAAAGCTAATGGAATTTTTCAAATTGAAATGGACACATCTATTGCCATCATGGTTAAGGACTATTTTCCTCACATCAAATTGTCCAAGTAATCAACAAACACAGCACATGCACTCCAATATATTTATTATTTTAGAGGAGAGAGGTAAATGAAAAATAACCTCCTGTTGCCTTTTAATTGCTCATTTCCTATTTAGGACAGCAAATGCCATTTTGCTGCTATAGGACAAATAAATGGGTGGGATGGTTTTTGCACTCTATTAAGGCAGCAGTGCTTTGATTAATTATTACAGAAGCAAATTGAAAAAATATTTAGGAAAATAAGCTAGAGGTAGTATTATTTTCTTATGCAAGTAATAAATGCAGAGGATTTCCTCCAGATGCACAAAGGCTCTGCACTGATGGGTTGGGTTCTCAGGGCAGCTTTGGGTTAGCAGCGATGCAGGCCTTGTCTTCCTCAGCACTTCTGACTCTTTATGTACAGAACTTCATTCCGGGCTTCTTATTTACATTTCAGCTCTACTAAATTCCCCTTTTAGATTTTTGTTTCTTTAGAGATTTCTTGGGCTTGTTAAATGCCTGAGTTGTGATTAAGGGCAAAACATGAAATTTAGACTTTTTGTGAAATTTCAGCTCCAGGATGGTGCAAGTATAACACAGAAAAGCTTGTGAACTGGCACAGCTGGGACAGCAAAGCCTCAGGAGCAGGAGGAGCAGGACCAGGGGTGCAGTGGTACCCAAGTGCAGCTGCTGAAGATTCTGGTGTGGTACTTGGGGACCCAGAACTGTAAATGCCTGGATCTGAGCATGGAACAGGCGGTGAAGTGGGGACAGGGAGCCTGCAGTGTGGGGTCCCTGAGCGATGGAGCCCCAACTGCTGCCCAGGGCTGGGCCAGGGATGCAGCCCCACATCCCATCCAGAAGAGCAGACATCAATGTCTGTGTCAGTGAGAAGGAGCCTATCTGGAAATTTCCCTATCATCAAAGGTGAAATTCACCTTTAGACAACAAAACCCACCCTTCTGGGGAGGGGAAAGTAAAGAAACCCAATTTTCACTGACCTGTGGCATGTGGGTATCTATGCAAAGCTGCAGCTTTTCTTACAACCCCAGCTACGTTTCACCTGGAGACGAATGAACATTTCTAGCTCTCCAAATGCTGCTTGTGGATTAAGTCATGCAAACAAAAAAAATAAGCCAAGCTCTTAAAACTAATGAAGGGTTACCATTTACAGAAGTTCTTAGGGTACTGGTAAAGCCTGCTGCTTCACTGATCTCAGCGTGCAGCATTTCATGTTATCAAGGCAGAGAATGAAGTGAGTGGAGGGAGTTCAATCAGTCCCTGCGAGCAGAACACATCCTTGGGCTCCTGTGCTTAATAAATAATTGTGACAGATGTTGAGAAATCTGAGAGCTCGTATTTTAATGTAGTGTTAAATTCAGACAGACATGTCTATGGAATAAAAAATGAGAGTGTGCTTGCTGAATGTAGAGAAATTTTATAATTAAGTGACTATTTAAGCACCTTTGAATTAATGCTTTGGCGATAAGATGTCAGAGGTTTGGTGTTTGGTGGCTCTGCTGTGTTTGGTGACACCAAGCCACCGTGGTGCAGTTTCAGGAATGCTGATGGGTGATACAACAAGAGGCCACAGGTACTGAGCTGCTCTGAGTCTCGGGGAAAATTCAGTAAATTTCAGACTTTGATTTGGCTATAGGAATAAGCCAGACATACAGATACAGCCACAAACTGTCCTTAGTTTTGCATTTCTAGCATCAACACAGCAATCAGCCCAGGAGCAATCTACCCCGAGGTGTTTGGCTTTGTGCTGTCTCCTCTTTGCATTTCTGGGATTGCTCAGTCATGTGAAGTGAAGTTTTATTTTACTGGAGAAAGGCTCTCATTAGCTTCAGTGAATGGCTCACAAATCCAGCCCAGCTTTACTTGGGTTTTCTGGCACCAGGGCAAATTCTGTGCTGATCCGCCCTGTTCAGTCCCATGGATTTAAGGGGTTGCACAGCATGTCCATGTACAACTCAATCCAGTGATCATACCCAAAATCAAGTCTCTCAAGAGGGCAGCTGAGAGCCTGTGCAGAAGACAATTTACAATTCCCTGCACCACCTTAATAAAACAGTGTCAAAGTTCCTTGAAAACTGATATAATCCTTTACCCCTGTGAGTCATGGGAATTTATGGTGGTTTCTCCTGCGTTTTCAGCCTTTTTCCTCTGACCCCAGTGTCCTAGAAATGAGGACCACGCATGCAGGGAATTAATGGTACAAAAATCCTCAAAATCTTACTTTATCTAAATGTAAGGGTTGTTTTAGTGGTTTGTTAGTGCAGAGCTAAGCTCCATATGTGGATTGTGTCTGGAGGCCCATCGCAAGGCCTCTGTGCTAACACCAATCCCTCAGGATGGGGACTGCTGACCTCGCAGAACAAAGTTAAGCAAATTGCCCCAAATGGGGTTATTTGGGGAGGGGAGCGGGCTGGGGTCTACATCTGGGAACAAAAGGCTCCCTTCACCCTGAGGGTCTGGAGCCAGGAGGGTCCCGTCTGACGCATGCAGCTATAATTCCTATGCAGTTGCAATTCCCATGCAGCCATAATTCCCAAAAACAGGAACACCAGGCCTCAACAACCCCTCAGGAGGCTTCCAGCACCATTTGCCACTCTTGTTTGCAGTCTCATCTCTTTTAACATCAGTTCTCTCAGCCAAACGAGGTGACAAGAAGGAGTCAGACAGACAAACAGGATTAGCTCTCTGCTGGGGGTGTGGAAGCAGTTTGTCAAACTAACAAAAAAGGATGCTGAACGCTTGAACTGGAGAACAGGCAGTGAGGTGAGCCCAGGTCTGTTTGCCTTCAAAAGCATGGCATTTCTAGGCATTTTATAGGCATTTACCTGACACTGCTACAGTGAGAGCATGACTGGGAGCAGCTAAAGCCAGAGAATGGACGCAGTGGCAGATCACAGAGCTGATGAGGGGATCTTCCCTTTCCCCTTTTCTCTCATGCAAGTGAGTGCTCTGGTGAGGATGCCATATATACACACACATACACAAACACAGTCTCATGCACACGCACATACACGCACACACACATAGAGCTTTGTTTCATTCATACAAGCACGGCTGCTGCTTTTCATGCATGCCTTGTTCTGTGCTATAAAACCCAGTGGGTTTGACGGGAATTGGTCATTTTGGCCCAGGTCCCACAATATCCCGACAATGAGGACAAAGCATGAAGAATTCAAGGACTTGAAACCATTGCAATGCCCCTGGCTTCCACTGAGTTACCCCAAATTATAAATACTGAGTCCCAGGAGAGTTTTAAGCACTGGGGATTACGGCCTAATGCCATCTTAGTGATGCATCTATGGCTGTTTTGTTTTTAACCCAATAACAGATAAGTGTTTGGTCTCAGTTGTGGTGTGGGAAGAAAAATACACTTCTTTTAACCACCTACCTGGGCAGAAGGGAAAGCTGGTACCTACTGCTGTACATTAAATATCTCCAAGGCAACTGTGCATCGCAGAAGCAGCTGCGTTGTACTCAGCGACAGCAGCTGAATGGGCTCTGGGTGCCATGGGTACCTGGCAGGGTCAGCACTAACAACCCATGTGTAACCTGCTGAGTATTTTCAGCACTGCAGTGTTATGAGTGTATTTCTGTTTATTTTATGCATCTCTGCCTTTCTCAGATTTAGGAATTGGTTTCAGATTCAGTTATATTTAAAAACGAAAATGGCCAAATCCCACCAAACCAGTTGCTGCTCTTCATTCAGAGCTGAAGGTCGATGAATCAAAAGTGAAGGTCCAGTTTTAAACAGTTTTAAACAATCTTCAACACTCCTTGTACTCAAGAGCATAATCCGTTTAGTTTAACGGAAAGATAAGGACAGTAATTTGATGACGGCTTATGGACATCCGTAAGGAGAACAGACGTGGGTTACTTTAGGTCTCTCTGTGCGAGTAGACAGATGTGGTTTAAGGCCCCGTGAGTGCAGCGGAGGCTCTGTAATGCAGAGCGGGGCAGATGTGGAGAGCCGGGACGACCACAGCTTGGGACGGTTTCCTGGAAGTGAGGAACCCTGCCCCCAGTGGGTTTTTAAAACGAGATACTTCTTTCCTCCAGG
>NW_010171900.1:0-17130 GCF_000695765.1 Mesitornis unicolor | reverse complement strand
TGAGTCTGGTCTGGGACTTTTCCAGTGCCTGACTCCGCAGAGCCTCATTGGGGGGAGGGTAGGGGGAGGATTTTATATTGGTTTTGTATAAATTTGTACATATTTGGGAGGATTTTATATTGGTTTTGTATAAATTTGTACTTATTTGTATATATTTCATTATTTTCCTATTTACATTATTATCCTGTAGTATTAGTGTTATTGTTTTATTAAATCTGTTAGTTTTATTTTCCAACCCGTAAAGTCTCTCTCCCTTATTCTCTTTTCCCTTCTGGGGAGGGGAGAGGGTTTAATAGAGAACATCTGTCCAGGATTTAGTGGCCAGCCCAGCCCCAAACCACGACAAGAAGACAGAGTGGATCTTATCAATGCTTATAAATATTTAAAGGATGGGTGTCAAGAGGATGGGGCCAGACTGTTTTCAGCTGTGTCCAGCGACAAGACAAGGGGCAATGGGCACAAACTGGAACACAGGAAGTTCCATCTGAACATGAGGAAAAACTTCTTTACACTGAGGGTGACAGAGCACTGGAACAGGCTGCTCGGAGAGGTTGTGATGTCTCCTTCTCTGGAGATATTAAAAACCCACCTGGATGTGATTCTTTGCAACCTGCTCTAAGGGAACCTGCAGCAGGAGGGTTGGACAAGATGATCTCCAGAGGTCCCTTCCAAGCCCTACCATTCTGTGACTGTGATTATATCCATATGTGTTGAACAATAAAGCTCCAAAAGTCTTGATAAAAAGAAACCCAAAACAACAAAACTATGTGTGTGATGTTTATTTTTCCTAGCTACCCAACTAAGTGGCTGAAAGGTCTGACAGCAGAAGTCGGCTCAGAGGCTCAATCCTATTTTTCCCTTCCTCTCCAGTACTATGCCTTTGACTGGCAATCTCAATTAGAAGTAGTAGTATGCAGTGCTACTAATTCTTGCTCTGCCTAATTCTTGTTAAGTCTGAGGCAATTTAAGATTGGAGGATAGCTGGTGAATCGAAAGAACCTGTGGGTTGTCATGGTTTCTGCTGACCTATTGTCACTGTAGCACACAGACTAACAAGATGGAACAGGTCAGGACAGACAATAAACTAATGGCAATGGACAGCAAACTAAAATAAGCATTTTAGGTTTCATGGGGTATAACATTTAAAACACTATCATAACGATACTAATTGTCTCACTCTTGGGAAACTAAAATGGAGCATCAGTGGTCTCTAATGGCAATGCTATGGAGGTTGGTGAAAATGTTGGTGGAATGTCTTGAGGACTTCTAAACTAATTGGATTAGGGCTTATATAATTAATAGGATTACTCTGACTCTGCAAATTAATAGGATTCTTCCTTATCAATTCCAAGCTTGAATGTTATGAAAGTGCATGTGTCTGAATACCTCCCCCAAGAACTGCATGAATCAAGACAATATCCAGTCTCATAATAGCAAAATGGTTCATCTGAAAGCTCCCTTCTGAATATACTTATCTGGTGTTTTTGCAACATTCTCTGAATAAAAATATACTCCTAAACACATAACTGTTTTCCAACGACTTATGTACACCTTTTCCCACTCTAAAATGAACTTTTCAACTGCATACATACTTTACTAAAACAGTGCTTTCACTGAACACATAATACCAAGCTCTCTCTTCAAGGTTGCATTTAAGAAATTTTTTTCCATTAAGCTGGTCTACTTTTCTCTTTTCCGCAACTGTTTAACTTGGACATTAACCTCTGTGACTGACCACAATCTCTTAAACACATTTCTCTGCAATATACTTTCTTAGGTTGTCAAAAACATTTTCCTTGAAGAAATATGGAAAGAAAACTAATAAGCAGTAGTACGACATCTATGCTTCTATTTTTAGCTTTTGACCTCCCATGAAGCTCTCATATGAAATCTCTGACAAAATTTTAAAAACATATTGGACAAAGTACAGTATTAAATCAATGGAAATAAAACCACATCAGTGCATGTCTTTTATTTTTTTAGCATCTATTTGGATGACAATTTATACAGACCAAGCAGAGCAACACACACATCCTTGCTGTGGAACAGTAACTCTGTCTCTATTTCCACAGCGGAACCATCACCAAAGTCTTTTGAATGGATGTCTGCTTTAGGAACGTAGGTCCTCTGCCTATGCATCCAGGGACAAAACAAAATCATCAGTACCAGTTCCAGAGCACTGGACCAGGCTGCCCAGAGAGGTTGTGGAGTCTCCTTCTCTGCAGACATTCAAAACCCGCCTGGACGCCTTCCTGTGCAACCTCATCTGGGTGTTCCTGCTCCGGCAGGGGGATTGGACTGGATGAGCTTTGGAGGTCCCTTCCAATCCCTAACGTTCTGTGATTCTGTGATTCTGTGATTCAGGCTACTCCTTTTCCACCAGACAGGAGTCTGGGCTCCTCATTCATTCACCACCCCACACGGAATCTTCTGGAGTTTGTTTCAGAGCCTCCATTAGAAACACTTCCTATGGACCAACCAAGTCTGCTCTCCTTTTCAGTCATCCCATACCCAAGCAGAAATTTCTGATTGTATCTCCACTGTCAAGGTGCATGATTCACTATAGGAGTTCAAATGAATTAACCCACAGATTGTGCAAAACTTGTAAAAGAAAGGATTAACACCCAAACGCTTTGAAATAGAGGGTGCTCTTTTTTTTTTTCTTCCTTAAAAAACAAACCACAACCAGTTACTAAAATATCCCATTACACTTTCTTGATCAGAGCTGTGGAGTACAGAACTGGAACTGAAAGGCAGGTTGATTTAACCTGTGTGGGGTTTGGTTTTTCTTTTCTTTTTCCTTTTTTGTTAATTTAAATCATATTATTTATTCACAGAATCACAGAGAATCACAGAATCACTCGGTTGGAAAAGACCTCCGAGATCATCACATCCAACCGTTCCTGTCTACCCCCTAAACCATATCCCTAAGTACCTCGTCTACCTGCTCTTTAAACACATCCAGGGATGGTGACTCCACCACCTCCCTGGGCAGCCTGTTCCAGCTTCTGACGACCCTCTCAGTAAAGAACTTCCTCCTTATCTCTAACCTGAACCTCCCTTGGCACAGCTTGGTGCCGTTTCCCCTTGTTCTATCCCCCATCACCTGGGAGAAGAGCCCAGCACCCACCTCTCTCCAAGCTCCCTTGAGGCAGTTGTAGGTGGTGATGAGGTCTCCCCTCAGCCTTCTCTTCTCCAGGCTAAACAAGCCCAGTTCCCTCAGCTGCTCCTCATCAGGCTTGTTCTCCAGAGCCCTCACCATCCTTGTGGCTCTTCTTATTCACACACTCTGTACTTTCTTCCTATTGTCTAAATCACTAATAACAGATATTCAGGCATTGTCACCTTAATTAGTGTCATGGCTGTTACTAATGATTCAGATTTTTCATATGGAATTTTTTTTCTGCTTGAAGTTTCATACATTGCATATTCTGCACAGAAAATAAAAAAATCCTTAGCCTGGTAAGCTATGTTATACTGAGAACACCACCAACCAAACACAGAACAATCTAGGCTATACAAATCATTCTGTCACCAGTACACTGAAGTATTTCAGCCAGTTTACCTTACTCTACAGTCTTACACTTCTCTTTGCTTGCAAACTTGGCATCCACAGTTGCAGTAATTTTGAAATCCTACCACTGGTGGTCAAATACAGCTCTGAAAATGACTTTGAGGCTTCTGTCTCCCCCAAATTCAGTCCAAAAAGTGAATGTGTTAAAATTTAGAAGAAGGTAATTTTTGCTTTCAGTGATGAAAACTGTTGTGCAGATGTTGAATTGCAAGCAAATGAGTAGTTTTACTGTAGCCACTGCAACATTTTATGTGAACCTGATCCACTTTTTTTCCTGGTTAGAACTGACTTTGTTAAAAAATTCAATTTAGAATTCAAATTAGAGTCATACTACCGGTGACACATACTGTTAGATATTTAATCAAGCTGATTATGAATATCAGCTAAGAGTCCAAGACACCAGAAACATCAAGCTAGTTCTACAAAGCTCAAAACGATGACAGAAAATATTTCAGACTAATTTAAAACACCTTCATTTATAACATTTTTTCAAACGCCTCACTGGACTCCTTGAAAAACTAGAAAAATATGTAATAATAAATCAATAATAAAATAATAAAATAATAAAATATTAAGCCCATACTTATCATTTCAGATCCACCTTAAGCAGCCTAAAAGCTGAAGTGCCAGGGAAGTCAGCCATCTCATCTTATTCCGGTAGAATCTGTCTCGCTAATTTTGTAGACGAGCGATGAATTCAGTGAGGGAAACATCTTTTGAGTTTGTTTTTCTTCTGTCAATAATAGCATCAATTCTTCCAGTCTTTCAAGAATATTTATGAGATACTCATAGGGACAAATCACAGACACCACCTCTGTGCTTCTGCTCAGAATGTGCTTTCTTCTTTAGCCTGATCCTTACACTTATTAGATTATTCTTTGGTGGCCAAATACTTTTAAAGACAGAGACCTAAGCATGATCATGAAGTTAACTTACACGGCTTTTTCCACCTCAATTAATTGCTGTTGAAGTGTTTCCTAATTTCTTGGTTCCTTTTTTTTTGTTGTTGTTTTCTTTTGTGCTCTTTTGCAAAAAATTTCCAAATATTTAAATCTGAACTCTGCACACCTTTTCAGAAACAACCCTTTCTCAATTTGCAAGGTTGTGCAGCCACTATTTCTGGTAAAAGAAAAGAGGAGAAATGTTTTCTTAAAGGCTGCATGACCTAAGCAATAAGATCACTACAGAAATTAAAGTTAACTTGCTGGCAGAGCTGAGCAGCACAGAACAATATTTGCTATGCTTTGGTTGTGGCATTAAAAGCAAAAATAAAATAAAAAAGAAGAAAAAAGTGATCCAATCATTCAAATTACATCAACACCAGCCGAAGTTTGTTTGATATTCTCTTATTTGGCATAATTAGACTCCAAAGCTCATAATTTCTGCTGTAGTTAAGATCTACAATGTACTGCTATGAACATTTGATGTGAAATCAATGAATGAATAGGCAAAATCCCAACCTCAAGCTCTCAGCACAGCATACTCCCTGAAGATTTCTTTATTAAACACCAAGGAAGCATAAATCTCAACCTAAGGCTTTTTCTGTGCTTTTCATGTTCCTTGGGTTTCTCCATAGTTTAATTTAAGACCTGAGTAAACAGCATGTGAAGAGGTTTAGAGGTTGCTGCTCAGGTTAGCAAAGGTTGAGCAGGTGCCCAGATTCAATTCAGCAGGGGCTGTTAATATGCCTTGCATTGGGCAGATGGCCTTTTTTTAACTACCAAGTACCTGGATGAATCACCAGAGTTACTTGTTGGAAAAACACTTCCCCACAGGAGGAGATAAAGGAAAATGGAATTTATTTTTTTGTCAGTCCGGGAAGATGAGATGTCTACACAAAATTTCAGAAAGGAAAAAAAAAATTCAACATTAAGGAGACATTTTACAACTTGTTCCTTGCAAACCATGCTTCCAGGTAGCTGCTGCTTTGTTTTATCCAACTGTTCACACATCTTGGCGAGTTGGAGATGTATTGAAAGCATACAATTAGCAACTCTGGCTTTTATATTAGCTCAGGGCTTCACCTTGCTCCTCCATTTCCCAGACAGTTCATAGAGACTATACTGGGTATAGCCACATGCAAGGCAACAAGCTCTTCAGTCAGACAGCTAAGGCTTGATGAGACTCTCTTACATTCGATTTCCACTAAGTGGAAGATAGGGGCACCTGGCTTGAGCATCTTGGCTCTGTGAATATGAACCAGTTCCCAAAGGCATTATAGGAATAGTCTCCAAGGGAGAGCAGGCTGCCAGGAAGCAGAGCTGGTAATTCTGTCTGTCAGATCCGTAAGAAACACCGTTTCAGTTCAAACAATAAGTCCCATAACAATCTTCCCAAATCAGCATGCTCTTCAGGAGAACACCACTGAGAAAAAGTCTTGATCAGCTCCAGCTCTTAATATTCAATATTTAGAAGTTTAACAGTCTTCTTGTGTCTTAGGAACAGCATTCCCAGATGAGCAGGTTTACAGCACAGAGACAATACAAAGAAGCAACGGCCTGAATTGCACCTCCTACAATTTAGATGCCAGTGCAAATCCATAAAGGACCTGGGTTGGAAAATAACCTGTACCACTCACTGGCAGGACAAAGTCCCTTCTAGAGACTGCTACTGTTTTCCGGTTTCCTTTTCTCAGTGAGTGCAAAAAGGCACAGTCTAGCAAGGGAAAATATTTTGCAAATGTGATGCACTGTAAGCTAAAGTGCCTGCAGGAAAAGGCTTACCCTACTCCTATCCCTACAATCAACTTCTTATCTCAAATCTTCTCATAATTTTACAGTGAGGGAAAAAGTAATATTTTCAGGCAACACTGCACAAAAGGAGCGTATCATTCAAAGGATGTGTTCAAAGGCAGGCATGAAGAACACATTCTCATTTACAAGAGAAGGCAAAGAAAGTTCCATGTGAATTCTCTGTATTTGTCCCTAAGACTTTTCATTTTCTCAATGTGCATTTCAAGTCTCTTTAGTACTACTGTGGCCACAGATAAAACCTAACCTGCTTGCATGTGCTTGATTAAAAAAAGAATGAAGCCAAATGTATTATTGGTATTTTAATATTTTCCCTTTTGATGTGTATTTTATCATAACTCTGTAAATAGAAGCATTTTAAAATTCATTTATTGCTCTTCTCATGTGCTTCTGATTGAAAAATTTGACTTGAAAATTGAGTTTTCCAGTTTATTTTTAAACAGATCCAAAGCAAATTGGTGTTGTTTCATGCATTTTGTTTACTGAGAAATTGAATTGACTTGAACAGAAACACATTAAAAAGTAACATAAGAAGTATACAGGAAAAGAGAAAAAATGGTGTGATGATTACTACAGATAGATAATGACCCTATAGTTAATCTTGGATGTTACTCACAAGACTGAGTAGCAAGTTCATTAGAAAAGACATAATCTTGTTTTTATTTGTAACAATTATTTTGCACTTGTTTGCAGCATAGGTATGAAAAGGTAACATGGATTTTGTACATCTGTCTTACGGCTTACGTGATTAAATACTGGGAAGGCACTGGGTACAGACAGATCACAAACAGTTACGAAAAACCATGTTCGATCTTGTATTAAAGTGGAAGTTCTAAAACTTTAACCTCAAGTGCTAATCACATATTTCATCTCACTACAGGCTGGAGACAAATGATCATCACCTGGAAAAAATCCATGACTTGTAAGTTTGCATAATATTCTGGTTTCATTTCTATTACTTCTGTTGCTGCTTCACAGATAAAGGTAACAACATTTAGTAACAGCAGTGAAGTCTTTGGAAAAAAACTACCCCAACAATCATATCTCAGCTTATTTCCTCTTGTTCCTTAGCCTGGCAGAATTCTGGGATCTCATTAATTCTGAAAATGCAAGTCCCTGTGTAAGAGTTTGTCAAAGTTTCCATTGGAGCACTGAACCATTCAAAAGCGCAGACCATTTGAGAATTTCACCAAATAACAGATTTGATTAACAGATTAACAAGAGAAAACAATCTATGAAATTCAATAGAGAAACTACTTGTTTCAAACTAACTGTTTTTAAAAGTTCCTTGGGCACTCCCTAAGGCAAATTCAGTTTAAACATCACCACCACTGACTTTTATAGAGATTTCAACATACATCTTGTAAGTACCACAGGCCATTGGTATGGTCACAATTTCTATTTTCACAGAATCACAGAATATTAGGAGGTGGAAGGGACCTCGAAAGCTCATCCAGTCCAACCCCTGCCAGAGCAGGATCACCAGACCAGGTCACACAGGAACACGGCCAGGCAGGTTTTGAATGTCTGCAGAGAAGGAGACTCCACAACCTCTCTGGGCAGCCTGTAATTTTAAATAATTGTATTTGAACCTACTGCTTACATTAACTAGTTTGGCTAACTTGTACTATCTCCAGGGTTAAGAGATTCATAGCTCCATAATGCTATCTACTTACGCTGAAAAATAGGTGTGAAAATACCACTGCTGAATCACTAGCAAACAGATCACTCTCCTCAATTCACAGCAAGTTATTTTAAGGAAAGCATACTCAAAGTAAACTGTCCTGGACTGAAGATCCTGCGATGTCCTAGGAACATCACCCAGTGATACTTACATCCTACACTTGAGAATAAAATAAATTTTATACATTACTAATTTTTGGAACATTTATATATTTGAAAGAATACACTTTTTAACATTTAAACTAATCCACTTTTCAGAGTTTGTGTCATACAGCAGAGTTCCTGACTCTAGATCTTTTGCAGTAAGGAATGGTGTCACATTACTGGGAACCAATTGGAAGTGTTTTGATGTTGCAAATTGATACGATGATCACAGAGCAGCAACATTGTGGAAATAAAGAATTGTAATGGAAATACAAAAATGCATAAAGTTATAAAACATACACACTCTTCATATATTGAGGAAACCCAGACATTTTTACATGGCAATGTGGAATATCTGAACACTGAATAAAAGTGGAAACTTTTTTGAAGCTAGGCTTCTACAAAATAACAGATAACCTACAACATATAGGCTTAATTTTTCTCCCTTAAATTCTGCACAACAGTGTATTCCTGGCATAGCGCCATCACTTCAAATCAAACAGACGACTTGTAGACTTAACACTTTTAAAAACGCTTCTAAAAGAGCACAAATGAAAAGATTCCACTTATTCTGTTCTGTACAAATGAATCGACTTCACAGTACAGCCGAACAGGGTTAAACACAACACAAGGACCCTGCTGGAGCTATAAGCAATAACAAGATGTGCGGCACAACCATCACATATACAAACTGTTTACATATGGCAGAAAGGAAAACTGCCAGAAAAATTCTTTAATGTTCCTAGCTACCTTTCTTTACCTGCTCTCACCTGGTTTTGATCTTGTTCAAACATCTATCCTTGGCATGGAGTAGCAGGTAGTAATTTGGAACTCTGTCATATAAAATAAGTCAGCCTTGAGAAAACCCCAATTAGTCTTTTTTAGCTTTTAATTGTCAATTTGCCCCTCCATGATCACACGTTACTCTAAATTTCATAATAGTTTTTAACACACAGTCTCATATTGCATTTTTTATTTTGATTAAATCCAACAGCATTTTAATTCACTTTCTAGAACAGAACATTTTTTTAAATGATAATTCCTTTCCTAGCTGGTCATTAACACTTTAATAATGAACAACTGTAAGGTATGATACATTTTTTTTCTAACTTTTATTATTTTAATCTTTTCTTCAGTAATTAAAATGCCTTTCAAAAATACAATTGCTGTATTTTATTTCCAGTTGCAGGAAATATTGATGCAAATTTTGTTTCATGCTGAAGATACTTTCTGTGGCTACCTGCAAATGCAAAGAGAAAGAAAGGTCTTCAAAGAGAAAAATAATTGCACATATAGACTGTATTCTGCCTCTCCAAAAATGTCTAGATAGGCTATATCAGGAGTCATGCCTTTATTCATTTCCTTTTGCCCCCTGTCTTGGAAGAGTATAGTGACCTCACTTACACAGAAAATTCAAGTTCCTGTGGCATTTATAAACCAAGTTTCAGAGCGCTGAAGGCCAGTTATCAGCTAGATTCAATGTCATTTAATCAATTTGTAATGTATTACATTACAAAATTTCGTAACAGAGGACAAGACCCCAGCTGTTCAGTGCTAGGTATGACTTTGGATCCTGCATGGAAGTTTTTTCTCTTCATAGGTGCACTTTGCCATAGGCTGATAAGCCACTCGGATTTCAAGTTCAGTAGATATCACCATGTCTGAAGATGAAAAATAGCCAACATTCCTTCTTTAAATCTCAAGACTCCAGATATAATAATTATAATAACTCTTCTGTCCCAGAATCCTCATGATGAATGCCAACCTTCAAGCACTTGGAATTCAGCTGATGTGGTGGAATATAAATTTAGCATAAAGTACTCAGGTTGTGTTTTATTCAGAGTGTTAAATACTCTGGAATGACCCCAGGAATGCATTAGTAGAGAATGTAAGATAAAGAACATTACTGTGATGTACGAGTCACTCTGAAAAGGAAATCATAACACACTCTCAGCTTCAACAAGCTGTAACTGCTGAGAGGCCACGAGAATCACTTCAGCTAGACCACAGTGCAACGCTATAGGCTTCAGAAGAGGAATGAGGTGGCTGCTGTTGTTACGTCTCCACATACTATGAACGAATTCAATATCCTAGCTGAGGCTAAGAAAACCACGGGTTTCAGTTTCTATAACCTGTGAACTGAAAATATGTGATTAAATCTTTTCATTTATAGCTATTATCTGTGACAGGTGCACCATTTGTCCTTGCAATAGTTCTGAGCAGCACACTTGTCACTAGGAAATCCAGGTGTGTTTCAGATAAAATTGTGTTGTTTTATGTGCTCTAGGACATAAAAGCCAGTGCTGCTCCTTGGCATTTTCACTTACAGAGCCAAATTCTCTTACTGTTCTTAAATTTTCTTTTAACCTAGGTATTCTGCAAACTACACATGAACATCTGAGTTTACAAATGCAGAACTGCAGCCTAGGAATTTGTGGTATATCTACCTCATCACAGGATAATGCTGCCAAGTGAGTCAGTAGGTTCAATACAAGCTTCAAGGAGAACTACCAATGCAAGTAGTGTTTTTCACCAAGTAAAAACTAATATTCATCAACAAAGATACATGTGTTTAGTCTGGGCAAAATTATCTCTGTGCACACCTATGCCAGATAAGTTCCCTTTCTTCCTTCTGAAAGCCAACTCAGTTACATCTACTGAATGCTGTAGTAAACCATGGAGATCTGGCTCCAGACTCTCTTCTCACAGCTCTTAGACATCCACTATCTTTAAGAGTGTGTCTATTATGAAACTCAAAGACAAAATGACAATTTATGTAGAAATACTGGTGCTGGCTTTAAATAAGCTATCTTTGCTGCAGACAGGAGTGTTGCTATGGTAGCATGAGAGTCAATGCAGGCCACAAAACGTGCCCAAGTTCAGGGATCTAGTGTCCGCTAAACTCCTTGTTGCCATGGCTGCATTACTATAAGAACCAGCTAATTTAGCAAGCTATACTGTAACTCTATGCATTGCAATCTGTTCTTTAAATTGCTCTATAAGCCTATTCTGAGATAGCAAGGACAAATTCTAGGAAGTAGTTCTTCCTACTATTCCCCAGTCTTCCTAAATGAGGTTCTGGTTGGGAAACAATATCAAAGTGGCATGATCTCCTAAAAAATAAACAAATGTCATCCACACAACTGACAGACTTACATGGTTATCATATTTTGTAATAGAAGAGCTATCTGACCATATGTAGAAAAAGTCACTGATGTTTAGTTCTCTCCATCCTCATCTTGCCTAGGTTCACACATTCAGGATGACAACTGGTGTTACCATGTCTCCTGACCAGTGCCTAAACTCAGATGATTTCACTGAAACAAATATCGAGATTTAGTGAGTGGGAAAAGGGGGAAATTTTCTTTGCTTTAACCATCCAAATAACTCTACAGTGAAGTCAAGAACAAGATATGCCACAATCCACATGACCTAAGAAGGAAATAAGGCTAAACTCTGAAAACTACCTTTTGGTTTGTTTGGTTTCAGCTAGAAAACATGCTACCTAATATAGGAAATTTGCCATCAAGTTCAGCATACTATCAAAACATCCAGACAAAACATAAAGCAGATGAGATCTGTAGTTTTACAGACTGCAGGAAAAAGGGGGGAAATAAGAAAGATGTAAATATTCTTCCATACCAGATGATGATGATAATAGTCTGCAGATAAGATTCAGATTTATTACAAGATACAACAGCATCAGTTAACCTTCCCCCACTTTTTACTTCCCAAGCATTCACAGCACTGCTGTCCCTGTTAGCAGCAGCAGTCACCCTTGAGCGTGCTGAGTGACTTTAGTCTTTCAATAAGACAGGAACAGTATTTTCACTGATATCCTCTAGCATAGTTTAGGATGCAACACACTGTGCTTATACAGTTCTGTGTCTGTTTAGGGAGTTAAACAACGGTTCTGCTGCTAGAAAAATCTTCATGAATAACGGGAGTTTCAGTCTTTCTGATTGATGAGATTTTACTTTGAGATTAAATTACTTTCCTTAAATACCAAGAAATTACTCCACTAAAAATAGTTTGCAACTATTTTCCTTTTGTCTACTTTTTCCATCCTCTACCTAGAGGATTATAGTTCTAAATCTGAGGAAAATAATCTCCAATCTAAGTGTTTACAAAATATTATTTGCTTAAAAACAATATGCAACTGTTTTTACAAATATCAAGGTAGCCGACTTTAAAGTACACAGTGTAGGAGAAAGCCAGATTAATCCTTATAGAGAAGAGCTGGTCAGTATTTGCTGTTCATGTCATAAACACACTTGTTTCCATTAATTATGCTTCCTCCCTTGCTTAAGCATCATGCTTTAACTTTGCTATACACAGTATGCTTAACAAGCGTGAAATGTCTTTGTAGGGCACCATGAAAGTCACTTCCTCACTTGTACAGTTCACTATGCGCTTAGATGAAATATAACTAACATACACTAGATTCTGAAATCACAGTCTTCTACGAAAAAGAAAACCTCATATTTGGTCCAGATCCCTTTTTGCATTTGGGATAATTATACTTTTCATTTTTACAATTTATCTTTCTGATGCTGCTTCTCTCATTTACTGGGGCATATACCACGGCAGAATTTCATTTGTGTTGCTCTTGTTGGACAAGAAAGCAATCTCGGCTTCCTTCCCCTAAGACTGAAACTTAAAATCAAGAAAATGTATCCACTGCTGTCTACATTTATAACCTCATGCTGCAGAATATAACCTTGGAACAGTAGAACAAATGCAGCATTATAAAACACATCAGTTTGCCCTTTCCACTAAACAATGCACGATTTCTGTTTCTCTACCAACATTGGCAGGTAGAAAATTTACCTAGATGAAACATTCCTTGACGTACCCACCGAGGCCAAAGCAACTGCATACATTCTGCTTAACTCAAAATCATTATGGAAAAATAGATCGGTGTTTAAAAATAAGATATATAAGGGTGAGCTTACTTCAAGTCTGAGGTAGAAAAAATTAGAGGCTTGTTCAAGAGGAGCTGAGAATAAGGATATCCATATCTTAATTCTTATTTTGTTACTGCACGAAAAGTGGTAAAAGGCTGACTTTTCATATGTTTCTCTAATTTCCTGCATGCAATTCTCCTCACTCTCAAAGCTACATCCTAGACACACACTTGCTTGACAAAGCCTTAATCTATTTAATAATAAAAACTGTTGTATTTAAAGAAGGTTTCATTATTAAGAATTTCCTAGAATGACAACTAAGAGCTTCTGATTTTTTACACAAATAAATATAAATTCGAGTTAATGTGACTACTACTAAAGCCTAAGCAGATGTAACACACAGACACTGAATGTAGCTAATAAAGAACCATCTCTGACAGTATCCACTTCCAAAGCAGAAGGCTTATTCTGAGAGGAGCAGGAAAGTCTAGACAGAAGAAAACCAGTGGAAGAGCAAATGCAAAGGTAAACTGGAACTCAGCAAAAACATTTCACTCTGTAAATGTAACCACTGTTAAAAAACAAAGTTCCCTAAATTATTTTCAAATTATGAGCTTATAATACACAGGAACACTGGATAGAATGAAATCAGTGTAAGACTATGTGCAGGCTCAGCATACTAGAAAGACATAACAGTCCTTTTCTCGATTTCAGAACTGATATTGCTAAGCAAGTTGAGCCAGAATTTCTACCCTGATTTATTGATTTCACCTTAATTTGGCTAAGCTACAATAACAGACACATGGAAATAAAGAAATACGGCTCTCTTCCTGCCTCATGCCATGCAAAATGGTAAGTAATGGTGTACAAAAATACACGCTTCCTTCCGTGACATTTACTTTTGGTTGTCCTTACGTTAATGACTGAAAGAAAGTAGGTGGTAACAGTTTTCAGTCCTTTTGTAAAATTAGAAGGAAGACCACATTGTTAATTCTTCTCTTAAAAATAACTGCTTGGTCTCCCAAACGAGATCTAGTGAAAGCTGGTCCAGCAAAGCTTTCCTGATTTCCATCTGTTGGAAGATTTTGTTCCTCACAGAAGTCACTTCCCAACAGGGTGGTTTGATGATACATTGAAGGTCTTACATAGTCCAGCTTTCAAGCAAATGTCTCATGAGAAAGCCCAGGGTACAGAAAGGAAGGAAAAAAATCCTGACTACTGTACTAACCTCACTGGCTCTGCTCCTGATTCACCATTGAACAGTTGGTAGAGGGTGTTTCGCATTATGCAGTGTTGCTTCCTTGTAGGTACAGTCCCCTTCTGTGCTTACCAGAAATGAAGATAGGTTTGGCATGCACCAAAGAGCCTTTAGGGCTCCTTCTTACTTATTCCCACCAGTATAAAACCAGTTCTTCAGCTGGGAATGGAAAATCACAGGAATGCAGTCATACCCAGCCAGCCTATTGCAATCCTAGCGGTGGCCAAGGGATCTCATTAAAATGAGATCTCTGCAGCTACCTTACTATACTTTTTTCTCATGAAAATGAAGTACCCAAGAGCTGTATACAAAGCAATGAGGTTGAAAAATGTAAACATTATGTGATATAAATAAATCATAACAAGATAGTGGTCAACATTTATCACATTTTCACCTTGCATAAGGATTGTGCTCATGCCACTTTCAAGTGAATATCACCTACCCAAACCATATGGAAAATATGCAGCTTATGAAATGAAACTGAAAATCTTCCTGACAATGCCATGAGAGAGGCCCTACAATCTGATGTGACTTTTCAAGTTTGCAGTTATTATCTAGCTACATAGTCTCTGTACAGTGGATAAGTTTTTCTTCTTTAGAACTGACAAGGATAGAGAAGGAAGTCTATAAATCAATGAGGTACAAGACTTATCTCAATCCAGTCATGTATGGATTAAATAGGACTGCTAGAACAAAGACTGACTCATTTTCAAGGTCTTTTCTTATAGTAAATCTAAGCAAACATGAATTAGATTTCCCCAAAGCAAAGCTGCAAACAGAGATATGCTTTTTCACGCTTTCTTTCCTTTGTTCCTTCAAAGCATACCTGAATTTTATTTAATAGAGTATTCAAAATAACCCAATAAAAACTTAATGTAATTATTTTCCTGGTTTATCCTTTGTGGTAAAGTTTCTGATGCATATTGTACTGTATGTATTCCTAAAGGTCTTTTGAAGAGTTCCAGTATGTAATTACCATGACACAAGGGACTGATATCTCCATTACAGATTACTGGCTTTGTCATAGGTAAACTGGCAAAGCAAAAACATATAAAGCAGCCTTAGCTGGCCTGCCTAAATTCCTGCTACTGAACAGAATTAATCTTTGCTGAAAGTAGTTCTTAGTCAGATTCAGTGAGTACCCTAAATACTGGGCTCAGATAACAGTAGGACAAAATGTGTAAATGGAGCCAATTCTTTGTAAAAATATATAAAATACAGCAGCAGAGTCTAATTATCTAGCATTATTCCTCATAATAGCCCATTCTTTCACTTCCTTGCCAAATTAGCAGTATCTGTTTGTACCAGTTTACGGAAATGTAATATACCTGGCTATGAGTGTCTTTTCCTAATTACACCACTGTAGTTCTTCCTCTCGAGATAGATTATTCTCTTGTTTTGGGACCCAGAACAAAGGCTTCTTAAGATAAGTGGAAAGATTGCCACAGATATCAATGTGCTTTGTATTGGGTCATTGGTAAAGCCACCTTCTTGGGAAAATGCAAAAAGAAATGAAACTTTTTTCTGTAATTATACTGGTTGTTAAGCATTGTGTGAGTACTGTGTCCAACACACTGTCACGAAAATGAAGAAGACAGACGTGAAAAATTATACTTTGGGAACAGTAGTATCTGCTTCTGTCCCAAGAGCTAAGGCATGCTGTAGATCTTGTTTAAATCTGACTGAAGAAAGAACTGCTAGTGGTGATGGATGCTGATGTTCATTCACATTAACTACCAGAAAGAAAGAAAAGGAATAAAAAGTGAATTTTAGCTTTGAAGGGAGGGAATCAATACAGTGAGAGAATGAGAATTACAAAGCACATTGTGCCTAATACAGTGGTGCAGAGGAGTACAAACCTTGACTGTAACTCTGTGTTTGATCTCTTTATAAACTCTGGATTTATAAAAAGGAATCTCTGAATGTGAAAAAAATCCTAGGGGCTCTCATGATAGAATCATCTGTAGGTGATGGAAAAGGAAAGCAAAAGTCAGAGACAGCACACACCCTTCTACACACATTAGCAGAAACTGGGCAGATTATGTTAGGCTAACAGTAGATTTATGCCCAATGGCAGTGAAGTTTGTCTGTTCTCTGTACAGACACTTTACAGATTCTGTATTGTTGGCCTGGTCAACTCAGTAACAAAGAGTGGCTCAGAGTGTCACAACACAATGCCATATCCATTGTGGCTGAGCCTGACTGATTGGCATCAGTCTGTCCATCTCTGCCAGCCAGGTATGGGAGTTTACAAAGAGATAACTAAGTCTCATTGGTGGGGCTTTGAGAATAACTTGTTGAGGTGCTGTAGCATCAAGAAACCTTACCACTCCTTCCTGAAAGATAAAAACAAACCAAAGGAGAATCTTGCACTCCAAAAAAGAGAATTCCTAGAGGGCAGTGAGATGTATATAGGCACAAAACAATGAAAATTTTGAGATAGGAAGCTATCTGAATTGGATATTGTCCCCCAGTTCATTGATAATGTTTCCATAATGTTTCCTCTTTTGCACTTTCATGTGATAATACCTAAGAGTTAAAGCTATCTTGCAGAAAGACGTCAGTTCCAGTTGCTTTTACCTTTTTCTTGAAATTATTATTCCAATTCTTCATAAGGTGGCATGTAGCCTGCAAATTAATATCTCACATTTTGCCAGAAAACAGCACAATGCCCATCATCATTGCCTTTCACTTGAGTAAGTGTTTCCCTTCTAGTACACAGCCTTCTTGTTAGATTAGTACACTGGTCAAAAGCCATTCAATATAAACCCATAGGTGCAAGACTGTTTAAACCAAAGCAAGAGAGCTAATTAT
>NW_010171899.1:576-1381 GCF_000695765.1 Mesitornis unicolor | reverse complement strand
GTTGAAGCTCATCCAGTTGGCCTCAGCCAATTTAATTTAATTTTTAATTTACCTTATTATATCGGTTTCCTTGATTTTATTCTTCTCGATGACCTCCTGTGGAATCTGCCTCCACCCAAAATTCATCGGCCACGTAAAGACCCCGCGCTGGAAGTTGTCCACGGTCATGTAACTGCAGGGAGAGAAGACGGGGGTGAGCAAGCGAGTCACACTCCTGATGGAAATGTCACCCTTAATGAGTGGAGATGAATAGCAGCACGTAATCAACACCAGCTTTTGACGAATGCCATCAGGAACCCTCTTCATGTGCTAAAAGTCATGGAGAAGGCGTGTGCAACAAATGCTTATTGATGCTAACGTTCATGTCAGTGTCGTGTCTCCCTGGTGAAACAGGGACCCATCTCCCTGTAATGAACACACCGCTGGTCCCGCAGAGGCCAGGCTGGGCCCCAGGGTGGATTTGGGGGTGCCGTACCTCATGTCCTTGTCGCTGATGACCTCGATGACGGGGCAGGCCACCTTGGCGCGGCTCAGGCGGATCCTCTGCAGCAGCGGGTCCAGGCAGGGCTCCCTCGCCGCCGGCGGCTCCAGCCAGCCCACGTTGCACTCCACGTGCGAGTCCAGGAACGTCAGCACGGCGCCTGCGGCACAGCCGGGGCAGCTCAGGCGCGTCCTCTCCCAAAACCCTCCCAAAACCATCCCAGAACCCAGCGGGGCCCAGAGCTTGCCATGCCATGCTGAGGGGCTGGACAAGCCACGGCCCATCCCCTTCTCAGACCCTCATGCTCCTGCCCTGGTTTGGCCA
>NW_010171899.1:0-397 GCF_000695765.1 Mesitornis unicolor | reverse complement strand
ATCCCGGGGCTCTTTGTGGGACAGGGGCCCCAGAGCAGATGATCCAGTGTGACCCAAACTGACCAATAAAGATGGATCTATCCCATAAATGGCATACTTGCTATAAATTGGGGGGTTTGCTGGGGATCACCCCTTCAATCCCTTCTCTCCCTTCCCCTGGTGCTGGTGCCATTTCGGTTCCTGAGGCTCCCCCTCCCTTGTGGTGCTGTCGATGTTGTATGGGCAGGGGCTGCTGTTTGTGAGCTGAGGAGAACTGGGATTGCTTTGTTATCCTTGCTCCTGTTTTTACTGGAATTGATGGCACTATTAATGTTTCAATTAGGTTTATCTTAATAATTAACTTAGCCTTTATCTCAACTAATGAATTCTTTAGTTTTACTCTCCCAGTTCTCTCCCC
>NW_010171898.1:5183-5483 GCF_000695765.1 Mesitornis unicolor | reverse complement strand
GGTTACCACTGCCAGGGCATCCCTGCCAGGATGCTGGGACATCCCTGTCAGGACATCCCTGCCTGGGCATCCCTGCCCGAGCATCCCCACTGGGATGGTGGGGCATCCCTACCAGAACATCTCTACCAGAGCATTGCCCCTGAGGAATTAGGCATCCTTGCATGGGCACACTGCCAGGGCACTGGGTCATCCCTGCCAGAGTGCTGAACCATCCAGGCCAGCACCCATGCTAATGCACTGGCACATCCCAGCTGGCATCCCCGTTGGTCACCAGGACCTGCTTGGGCACTGGGGCATGCA
>NW_010171898.1:0-5158 GCF_000695765.1 Mesitornis unicolor | reverse complement strand
CTGCTGAGGCACAGGGTCGTCCTTGCTCAGGCATCCCCACTGGGGCTCTGGGACATCCTCACACAGACTGGGCATCCTGCTGGGGTGCTGGAGTATCCAAACCAGCACCCATGCTGGGGCACTGCAGAGTCCCTGCCCAGGCTCCTTGCTTGTGTGCAGGGCATCCCTTCCTGGGCATCCCTGCCTGGGGGCTCTGCTGTGGCACTGAGCCAGCTGTCAGGGCATTTCTTTCAGGGCACCCCAGCCAGCACCCACATATGGGTCCTAAGGGTGTCACAGCCTGGGCTTTTTCATGGGCATTGAGTATCTGTGCTGGGGCACTGGGGACACCGTGGGAGCACAGGCTCCCTGAGAATGTGCAGGGCTCCCCTGTCTGTGCTCCACACTGGGACACCAGAACACCTCATTTCCTGGGCTCTTCTCCCAGACATCGCTGCCTGTGGCTCCCCATGTCCTGGGGAGATTGGGATAGGGCCTCGCAGCCATATCCAAAGGGATGCTGTGCTTGTCCAGGGTCCTTTTGCCTTGAAGATGGTTTTGGACTTGTGCTGGTGCCTTCCTCATCAGAAGGGATGTTTTTGCATTGAAATCCCTCAGATTCAGCAGTGAAAGCATGGGGTTTTTCCTGTTTTTTCAAGAGCCATCCTCTCCTGTGCAGTTGTTTGGATTTGGTTTTGGTTTAAGGTTTTTTTTCTTGTATAATGGGACTGATGTAGAGAGCTCCCTCAGCCTGTCTGTTATGACTTCCTTGGTTGCTTGCCCAAAGCCTGGTTCCTGGAACCCAGCCCTCTGGGTCTGGCTGAAATGCGCAGGTAAAATCACTCCTAGCAGCAGAGTGCCAGGAGTGTACCAGTGCCAGGAAGATTACCTGTAAATAAGACAGTTAAACAGCTTGCAGCCTCCAGGTTTGTGGGTGTATAATTTATTCTGGAGGCTCTAAGCAGAGCCTGAAAATGCAGCCCTGCTCCAGAGGCAGTGAGCCAAAGGAGAAGTAAGGATAAAAATTGCTTCACTCAGTCCCTGCAAGACTCATCCTTTGGTACAAGACACCTTCCAAAATGTGGCACTGAGCACGCAGGAAAGCGTCCTTGTCTCCTGAGGCTGTGGAAGCGGGGTGAGAGCTGCTCCAATCCTCAGGGCACTTCACAGCTCAGCTGTCTGGGTGCTTGCTCCAGGGCAGCTGCTCAGACCCCATGAGGCTCCTGTGCAAGAAAGCCCCGGAGCAGATCCTCTGAGCTGTGCCAGAGCTGCACTGTGGCCTTGAGGCTCTTTATGCCCCATATGCTATTCCTGCTACAACTGCTGTTTATTTTCCATAAAAGAAACAGGCTAATTTAATAGGTAAACAGCAGTACGTGGCTATTAATGCTCTAACATTCACCTACAGCAGAGTTTTCCACTATGTCTTAGCCCAGGATACTGTCCTCCCAAGTGGAGAGACGTCAGATTTGCTGCACAAGCCAGAGCAAAGATCAGCTCCTCCTCTGGCCGTGCTGGATCCAGGATGCAAAGGCTGGAGGCAAAAGCAGCGCTCACTCAGGAGTCCTTCTGAGTACTGCTTCAGATCATCAAGGCAGAAGAGCCCCAGAGTGTCTGTATGAAGGAAAGCTCCAGAGGTGAGGCCTCCTTGGAGTAAAATGGTCTAAAAACTGGTGGGCAAAGCACCAGGCTGCAGGGCTGCTCCTTGAGGCAGGGGACTGGGACCCCCGTCAATGCTCCAAGTGACCCATTCAAGGCTGCTCCTCCGTGTTTCCACGCCACCGCTGCTCCTGGTGAACCTGCAATACCTCCAGCAGCAGACAGGAACCCTTTCCCTGATTCCCTCCTTTGCCCTGCACCTCAGGTCAGAGAGAGAGTTGGATTGGGGAGAGGAAAATGCTGATGCTGCAGAACGAATCCTCATTACCTGGGGCAGGGGGCAGGACCTGCACCTCAGTGCCTCAACTCCCCTGTGCCTGCTGCCAGCGGTTGTGTGAAAGCCTGCCAGAAAGGCTGTAGGGGCAACCGAGCCAGGTGCCCTGGGTGAGGAGGGACCTCCTGATGCTGGAGTACAAGCCAGATGTCAGAAATGATCCTCCTGAGGCTCCAGGGCTGGGCGAGTTTGTAGGGTTTCCTTCTCTTTGCCCAGAGAACAAAACTTCAATCAGGGGAAGCGGTTTTGGGTGAGAGAGCTCCCACTGTGTCACTCACCATCAGTGTGGCTGTCAGGGAAAGCACAGCCAGAACCTGGCTCCCGAAGTTTAGTTTGGTCTCATCTCACTTGTTGAGCTCTAAGCTACAGCGACCACTACAACGATCGCATCCCTCTCCTGCCTGCTTTCCTGCCCGCATCCCTGCCCGCATCCCTCCCTGCCCGCAGCCTCGGCCCCGGCTCCGCAGCTGCCGGGTGCCCTCTCGCGGTTCAAGGCTCCGGAGCAGCCCTGATTCTGTCCTGTCACTGGCAAGAAAAGAAAACCTCAGCTTTTAACTTTTAGCAAGACATCAGCACAGGCTGATGCCTGCAGGTTGGGTGAAAGCGCTGATGGGTGCCGCCTGCACAGGGGGAGGCCGAGCAATGCGGGTCCCTGCCTGACCCCCTCAACCGCAGATGCTGATTTTGCAACCTCATAACCTCTCCTTTCTGCAGGAGAGCAACTCGCTGCCTTTCGCACCCAGGATGGCCAGGCCTATGTGGTGGACGCCTACTGCCCGCACCTCGGGGCAAGCCTCGCCGCCGGCGGGCGCGTCGTGGGTGACTGCATTGAGTGCCCCTTCCACGGCTGGCAGTTCCATGGAGGAGATGGGAAATGCACCCACATCCCCTACGCTGAGAAAGGTGAAGTTCCCCCAGATCCGCAGAAATGTCATGGCGTTATTTCCTTAGATGCTAATTCATTAAGAAAAATTAGTCCTTATTATAACTCACTTCCTATCCTGCACCTCTATTTCACGCAGTCACTTCTCAGAGCATAACTTTCCAGTGCCCTTTCCGACTTTAATTGGTAACTGGAACTTTAGCCTAGTTAAGTAACCACCCTTCTTGGTTTCGATAGTCCTGCATTCAGCAAACAGGGTAGAAAAGAAGGTTTTAAACTCTGAGTCATCCGTCGCACCCGTGGGGATGGATGCCGAGGAGCTACTGGTTTCAGAAATGATGCTGTGCTCGGTAGTGACAGCTTGCACCACGTCAGTGCTCCAATCCGTCGCACGAGCATGACAGAACAGCCTCTCGATGGCATTTTTTTGTCTCCTTTTAAGGCGTGAAGAGAGCTTTTGGTTGGAATCCAGCAAAGCTCTTCGCACACACCTACCTTTTAGCTACGGCTTGCGTTGACTGTGTAGGAAGAGTTTCGTACTTAAAGTTCACATGTAACAGCTACTTGATCTGGCAGCACTAATTAGTTTAAGTCACCAATTCTAAACGTGGCTGAAACCAGCACACAGACCTACCTGGAGTTTTGCTTTGGCTTGTGCTTCCCAGTTATCTTCCCCGGGTTCAGCTGTCTTTTATTGGGATTGATTGGGATAGCAATGAAAACATCGAGTAGCAGCAAAACTCAGTCTTTCTGCTAAACAGACTATTTTTCTCAAAAATGAAAGAAACATTCCATTTATATGGGATAAGATAAACAATTTCTAGAGCTCACCAAATGGCAATTCCTTTTTTCGTGTGTTACTTTCAGAAAAAAGATGAATACTGTATTTTTTTCCCCATACATACTCATTCAGAAGCTGCATTCAGATGAAAATTTGGTTCCAAGCAATGAGCAATGATGTGTTTCATCGCAGAATGAGGATGAATATTCTGGACACAGCCAAACGCTTGCCAAGATGCATTGTTTCATCTGAAACAGCTCTATTCAGAGCCGTAGTTATTAAAAGAACCAAACTGCAGACAGCTGCCCCGCTCCCATACAGCCCAAATGGGTCAGGTTGATTTAGACAGATTTAAAAGCCATCTGTGCTCACGTGGGTCACTTTGTTGGAGGGGAATTTTGGAGAGCTTGGATGCTCAGCTCCCCTGGTACCGGGCTTGCAGGGAACCAGCAGCCGGGCAGAGCCCAGAGCCCAGCCCGGGGCAGGAGGAGCTGGGGAGGGTCTGGAGCACAAATCCTATGAGGGTCTGAGGGAGCTGGGTCTGGGGTTCAAGTGGAGAAGAGGAGGTGAGGGGAGACCTTATCCCCTCTACAGCTCCTGAAAGGAGAGGGTAGCAATGGGGTTCGGTCTCCTCTCCCAAATAACAAGTGATAGGATGAGAGGAAATGGCCTCAAGTTGTACCAGGGGAGGGTCAGATTGGATATTAGGAAAAACTTCTTCCCTGAAAGGGTTATCAGGCACTGGAAGGGGCTGCCCAGGGCAGTGGTGAAGTCACCATCCCTGGAGGGATTTAAAAGATGGAGAGATGAGGTGCTTACGAACACGGTTTAGTGGTGGAGTTGGCAGTGCTGGGTTAACAGTTGGAGTCAATGGTCTCACAGGTCTTTTCCAGCCCAAGCAATTCAACGATTCTCTCTCTGCATTGAGGCAGATGAAGCTCTCTTTAAAATCTAATGGGATTCATCCCACCTAAAGCACCAGATTTTTTTCAATCAGAAATCGCAGTGAAGCTCTCCTCCTGCCCCTCTGACATTCACTGACTGAAAGAGAAACCTAATTTCTCCTATTTCGCCTCCCACATGGCTGTGCAAGGCTGAATGACGAGGAAGCACTACCCTCTGCGCTTGTTTGCAAATTAGCAAAAAAAGTAATGAAGGCAAAAGCCTTCCAGTGCAGTAGAAGCCCCGTTTTCTGACAATTGGGAAAATGTAAATGCCAAAGTTCATTTCAATGGGAAGACTGCAGAAATACTCTTAAAGCAACACTTGATACTGCAGTTCTGTAACAGAGAATGCCTTGAACTCGAGAGGCAGAGGTGGCTTTCACTCCTTGCACATCTGTAACCAAAAGCAGCTCCTTTCAGCTCATTGCAGCTTGAGGAGGGCCCACTGATGCAGCGGACATTTACTTATTTGAAGTTAAAAGAGCTGGAGGGCAGCCAGCCACACCTCTTCCCAAGAAAGACTTACGCAAAACACCCAGCTGAAATAAAGTGATTTAAGCCAAGTGTCTCCTGGGAACTTCACAAGCTGTTGTGCTGCGGCCAGTGCCATCAGAGCATCTGTGCCACCTGAATATTGC